>NC_081408.1:8500494-8800494 GCF_030272615.1 Cryptomeria japonica
ATAATGATTGACTATTGGAAAAGTAAGGGGGAGAAATTCTACTCAAATTTGGTACTGATAAGTTCATATGCAATGTTTGAATGGAAAATATTCCTTTATTTTCAAATATAGTAATAACTCTTCTTTCAAGAATTTTTAAGTGAAGAAGTTTATTGATATGATCCATACCCAACATCAATTCTCTACTCTTTATAATCCAATTGACAAGTTGATAGTTCACTCGAAATAAATGAATTATTTTATGTAAACTTGTTGATAACAAAAGTTAAAATTGGCATCCATATCATCTTACCCTATAGACCTACTATACTTGCAGTTTTTTTGCATGTGCACATCTCATTTGATATATCATCTTAAAGTTATTATGCCTCTAAAGATGAAAATTTATTCTCTTAAATTCTTTCTTTACCTACTCATTCATGAAAATATGCAAAATGAGTGTCACCACCAAGAACTCAAGATGTCTAATGAGATTGTGTGAATGTTTTTCTACACATGAGTCTTCCACATGCAACTTGTATGACCTTATAATCAACATGTTTTCCATTACTCTTTCTATTGTAAAATAAAACTAATGCAATGCACATTCAAAAGACAGTTTCTAAGGGAAACTTATGTCACATTCACTTCTATCTATGGATAGGAAACAACACTTGAAGGAACCTCCTAATACTTATTAAAAAATGTCCTTGCAATAATTAATTATCCGTATATGCATACGATATATACTCAATCTCTAACGATTATGACAAAATATGAGGACAGAATCAATATTCTCTTACGGCTATGACATAATATGAGATCAAAATTTATAAGTGGTATACGATTTGGAGGCTACAATAAAACGAAGCCTTCTCGGTGCCCCTCTGCTTGCGTTAATGCCTCTGTCAAGCTAGCATTCTCCATTGTCAATGCATCCATCCTCTGCGATACTTGTATATCTTCTACTCTCATCTGATGAAGTGTCTCCAGCTCTCCTCGCACACGATCTTGCTCTTCTTTGAGTGCATCTACCTTAGCACATAGTTGTTGCACACGATCTTGCTCTACTTTGAGGGCATCTATCTTGGCACACAATTGTTGCACATGATCTTGCTCCACTGTAAGTGCATCTATCTTAGTACATAGTTGTTGCACCTCTGTCTGATGAAGTTTCTCGAGCTCTCCTCGCACACGATCCTGCTCCACTTTAAGTGCATCTATCTTAGCATATAGTTGTTGCACCTCTATCCGCATTTGTCTCTCCCTCTCGCGAGCCTCATCATGTTGGATCTGCAGACTATCCCAATCTGCTTGAGCTTGGTGTCTCTCACTTAGGGCCCAATCTCTCCCAACCTCTGCCCTTGCTACTCTCTCATAAAGTTGATCCCTCTCTACCATATTAGCATATTTCTGTTTCATACGTTGTCTCAACATAAGATTAAAACTGTCAAATTCGCCCGCTATTTCCATTGGCCTATCCCACTCTCCAAAGTTAGCTGCGACACCGAAACACCAAACAATGTTAGTTCCATATATCTCAAGTCACATCAAACCGTAATTCATTTCTAAATGCATACTCATCTATATCTATAAAAACTCTGTGCGCAGAGAAAACATATTTGATTTATGCTAATCATGCATTTGCTACACTCAAAGTTGATTTGCTACACTCAAAGTTGACTTGACATTTTCTAACCTTAATATATTGCTCAATGTGTTTATCAGATGAATTTACCATCCATTACATTTAGAAGTCTTCAGATATGTGATCTAATCCTGGTCGAGATATTAAAAGCAAAATAAAACATTTCAAAGCAGCCTATAATCTCTTCCAACATTCCGAAACCTAAGAAACCTTCAAGGTTCACCATAACCTAACCAAATATTTATCAAACAGTAAATGACAAATCATAATGCAGTAACTATACGAAAGAGAGACTTACGAATTAGAGAAGGTCTAGGAGTTGTTACAGATGCGTCTGAAGACAATAAGTGAAAACGGGGATATGCTGCGGAATTGGTAGTGGAAGTTGGTCGTGATGAAAATGGCACGGTTACAGCAGCAGAAGTAGTGGTATGTGCTAGGGCAGTTGCACCGGTGGTCGAAGAAGACGAAGCATCGCTGCAAAACACACGTGACAGTTGAGATGCAGAGGACGATTGAGTCGTTGAAGAAGTTGCCGGAGTAACAAAATTCGAAGTAGAATTTCCAGCCGGAGTGTTGAAAAGCGTGGGTGGAGTAAATGCTATGCCCGGAGTGTTGAAAGACGCATCCGCATCCAGTACAGAAGATTGCGCGGGGATTGCAAAGAAAGGCGTAGGTGGACAAACCATAGGAGCGCCGAAGAGAGGCGTAGGTGGACAAACCGTAGGAGTGCCGAAGAGAGCCGTAGGCCGGTAAGCTGCACTGCTGCCGAGGAAAGGCGCGGGACCGGGGAAGAAAGAAATAGGCCCATAAGTCGCAGTGCCAGGGAAGGATGGTGCAGGCGCGCAAGCCGCAGTGGTGCCAAAGAAATTAGGCCTAGGCACGTAACCCGAGGTGCTGTTCAATGGAGTCCCAGGCGCGTAAGCCGCAGCAACGCCGGAGAGAGGCGTAGGTGCATCAGCCGCAGTGACACCGAAGAGAGGTGTTGGTGGCGAAGAAGCCGAAGATCCAAACATGAAAGGAATTGATGAACTCCCGGGTGATAGAGAGTATTCAAATCCTCTGGTCGCCATGGCCAAAGCACGAGTAATGCCGACAAAAGATTAAAATTGAAAACTGAAGCCTTTAGACCTTAGGGTTTTGTAAAACAAAAAATATGTTGTTCCTGTACACCTGTGACTTGATTTGGTTTGTTAAAACATTCTGGACTGGGATTTATATGATATCATAGGACACCGGTTGGGTTGGGTTGGGTTGGCCGACCATATAATGATAGAGGACTTATTATTTTTTAATTAAAAAAAAAATCTTAATGATTCCAAGGGGAAACAAATTAACCTCAATTTATTTAATGTAGGGGTGAGTACATATTTGTGGTAATTCTTAATTATTATTATTTTAATTATATTTGTGTCATAAAAATTATAACTTTGATTTCAATAAAAGTTTGGGCAGGAGAGTCTCGACGAGCAAGGGCGGGAGCGACAGAGACAGGGGTTGCTGAAGGAGATGGAGACGAAACATGTGACAAGGAGAAGGTTGGAGCTGCTTCTCCCTGCCAACACATGGGCCCTGTTTGGTGTATTTGGCCTGGGGATCTGTGGAGTTTGGGGTTTTTTGGGTGGACTGTTGCCTGCTCGTCTTGTTCTCAGCCCGCGCAGGATGTTTGGGAGGTGTGCAAGGTTTTTCTTGCATGGCCGTTTGGTGGGTGCTTATTTGTGGGTTGTTGCTCGGACTCGACTTGACTTTGGAGTGCAGCCATTGGCATGGCGTGGATGTTTGTGTTGGTAGCAACACTGGTTAGTGGTCTATGGTTATATGCCCTAGGACAATCCTTGGTGATGTGGGTAGCTTTGGGCTTCTTATTTTTGTGCCCCACCTTTTGGGTTCGGCGTTTTCTTCCTCTTCCACATTATTGGGCATTTTTTATTTTATTTCTCTAAGGGTTTGGATGAGGGGAAGGAGGAAATTCAGGGATCCCAAGTCTTTTCATGTTTTGCACATGTGCTCGCATGCCTATTTTGAGTTGTTCGTTGTGCTATTTCAAAGAGATTTGTTATCTGTACATATTTTTGGTTGTCCTATTGTGGATCTTCCCATGTTTGCCTCATGGATGTTTTCCCTTTCAAATGTTATTTAGTGTCCTCGGTTATTTTCAGTTCTTACTATTGAGGTGGCCATGTCTTCTTTTTAGGTGGAGATGGCTAGTATTGGTGATAACTTTCCTCCTATTGGAGTGGAGCTTGATACTGCAGATGATGTTAGGAGGTGTTGGTGGGAGGCTATTGTTAATTTCCTTGGTGGCTAGCCTGATTCTGAGTATGGTTTTCTAGTTGTTTTCTCTCCTTTAGCTCCTATTGAGGTGGTGTTTTTGGAGAGTCTTTTGATCTCAGTTTTGGTCTTAAGTTTAAGGTTATGGGCACCTTTCCAAAACCCTTAAAGGTGTCTTATTCTCCCCTTGTCTATTGTCTCTTTAAAAGGCTATTGTTTGTGTTGCAGGTTAAGGGAGCCAGTCAAAACCCTTATAGTTTTCCTTGTAGAAGGTTTTTCTAGCCTTGTCAAAACCCTATATCCTAGATCACGATTGAGGGAGCCTGTAAAATCCCTATGGCTAGTTGTGGGAGCCTTATAAAACCCACTTTCATGATTGAGGGAGCTTGGAAAAACCCCATGTCTCTTGTTCTTGCTAGGGACAAACTAGATGCTGAAAGTTTTCAAGGGAAAAATTTGGCCAGTTCTTGTTTTTGGTTAGGTCCAGGCCATTGTTCTGGCCTGGAGAAGCTATTATAGGTTATGAGAGCCTCGGCAAACCATTCTTGTTGGCTAAGGGTGCCTGATATACCCTCGATCTATTATTTTTGAGATACTTTGTTTGCTATTTTAGGTCATTTGTTCTACTAGCTTGATTTGTAATGGTGCATTCCTAGGTAATGTTTGGCTAGTGTTTGGTGGGTGGTAGGTGTTGTGTTTGTTCTCTTCCATCCTTTGCACCCTTTGTTATAGGATCTAGACACCAGTAAGTCCAGAAGGTGTCATATCAATTCTAAAACTTGTGGTTTGCTTCCAAGTAGACCAGTTTATTTATCGTGGGCAACTCTTTGTTATAAAGTGTTTCGAGGGCCCTTCGAAACCTATTTTATCCTAATCAAAAACTTTCATTTCAATTAAATGATATTCAATTATGTAATATTAATTATAATTCTTTTATAAAATAAAATAAATAATTAGTTAAGTTATTTAGTTTCTGTATTGTCCATTTGAATTAAGTATTTCTATCCTTCATCGTATATTTTTTACAACAAAAATCTAAAATCTAAATTGTTATATGCATAAAAATATAATGTCATGTGAAAAAAATTATTTTCATCTCATTAGTTAACTACATCTAGAAATTATAAATTTCTTCCCTTAAAAGTTAACATGATAGTCTCTTACAAATTTTATTTTCCTTGACAAATTTGACTTCCTCTTCTAGTAGAAACTTCATCCTCACACTTATTATCTATTAAATTGATAATTCATTATTATGCTCCTTAATTGAAATGCTAATTATTGGATTTCATTGAACGAAAAAAAAAAGAGATTTTTGGAAATCAACTCAAAAGCTTCTTTCCTTGTAGTTAACTATGCCGACAAATTACAAACTTTTTCTTCTCCTAGAAGATGACTTCATCTTCAAATAAAAAACTTTGTCCTCTTGTTTTGTTATTAATTAAATTAAACAATTCATCATTATCCTCATTCAATTGAAATGATAATTCTCTAATTCCATCGAACCAAAAAATGCCTATCAATATCAAATTTTATGGCAACAAAATCCAAGGATGCAATCTCAAATGGATTATCAATCATTTTGATTGTTGTATAATAGATGTATTCACCATTTTTGTTTTAGAGGCATGACACTCTCTCATTTCGATCATTCCTAGGAACTAATTATCTTATTTTATTTCTGTAGAATATCTTTCTAATGCATTAAGCCCTAAGGCAATGTTGTTGGAGCAAGATATACTATTAATGGCTTACCAATGATTTATTTAAAACATTAATATCTTTTTTTCTAATTGATTAAAGTTGGATATTCTCGAATGTTTACATCATCGCTACAAAGAAACTACTTGAGGCTCATAAGGGATGAGAACCCAACATAAGACAAAAATGAATACGAAAACTAATAGATAAGTAGAACCATATCAAAATGCAACTAGATAGCAAAAAACTAGACAACAAGCCACCCAGCAAAGACACAAAGAAATAGACTATTATGTGGGGGTATTATCTTTCCCAATGCAAGTGCTATTTATAATATAATATAAAAATTTTAATGAAAATATAGATTTTTATTAAAATATATTTTTATTTACATAAAACTAACTACAGTTTAATATTTGTAATAAAAGAAAGCAAGAATGGAGAATTTGCAGAAAGAAATTGGAAATAACAATAATGGCAGAAATGGAGATGCAAAAGAAGATGGAATCAGTGGGGAAGAGGATAAATGTAAGGAAAATTATTATTATGGTCTACAAATGATTGATCTTTCAAAAGAAGTTGCGGTTGATAGAGAATTAATGAAAACCTTTAAAGTTATTTGTAGATTCAATGCACCAGAAAAAGATAGGGAGACAATACATAGATGGATCAAGGATTCATGGAGAATTGAATTGAATTTAAAATTCATTCCAAAAGGATTTTTCATTATAATATTTGCCAACCATGACGAAAGGGAGAAAATTATTTAGGGAGGATTATGGATGATGAAGGAAACTTCATGATATATACAAAATTGGACTCCTAATTTTAATCTGATAATGTCAAGAATCCTTGCGAATCTTAAGTGTGGATTAGACTATATAATTTGATAATGAAATACTGGTTGGAGGAAATTGGAAGAAAACTAGGGACTATAATGGATGTTTATGTATATTTGGCTAATGGAGACTCTTTTATATGTGCAAGAATAGATATTGTAGTGAATAGGAAACTTAGGAAAGAAGTTAGGTTGTGTGCATAGAATAAACATTGGATGTTGCAGGTTGAAATTGAATAATAAAAATTCTTCTACCTTTAGTGTCATCATAGAGAGCATAGATTCTAAATATAGTATGGGCTTGAAAATGGCACCAAAATGGATTCCAAAAAGAAAGGACATAACCCTAATCAAATGTCGGGCCCTATCACACCTTGAAGCTCAAGATGTTATAATTGTTGCACTCATGAGGTCTTTAGTAGTTGTTGGTTATTGACCAATCCTAATTCACTAATCCATTTGAGTATTTTGTCCATAGAAGTAAAATAGATGAGGCAAAAGGACTCATCGATACATTTATGGATGTTAGATAATTTGTTGTTTCACATTGTTCTGTGTACAACACCTAAAGAAGTATGGCATAAGCTTGCTGAGTTGTATGGTAAGGTCAACCAATTTAAGATCTTGTAGCTTGAAGCCAATATCACTTCTCTTGCTCCAGATGCATTTCCCTCTACTTAGGATTTACTTGCATCTTTCAAAACAATTTTGTCAGAACTGAAAGGTTGTGGCCATGCCAAACAAGACAAGGATTGTATTTTCTTAGTCTTGTCTAAACTTAGAGGTCATTTCCAAATGTTTTCGTCTACCTTCTATTGTACAATGGATTTTATGGGAGAAGACCATAAGATGCCTTATTTTTGAGGTATTTTATGATTGTTTGACTAGGGATCAGGCCATGTTGATTTAGATGAATTCTCTTCCTAAAAGTCATGCTTTAATGGCTCATTCTTCCAAAGGCAAGGGTGAATATAAGAAGAAGAACAAGAGGAATCCATATTCAAGTGGTGAGTGTCTCCCCAATCTTAAGGTGAGGAATGATCAAAAGGATAAACCTCCTTTTCATTCTTATCCTTCTAAATTAGGAGAGTTATCTTCTAAGTCCAAGAAAAAGATGGAGAATTGTTTCTTTTGTGGATGCACAATATTTTGTGAATGTTGCATTGGAGAAGCTATGGGGAAGAACAATATTTCCATTCCTAAGTTTTCTTCAAGGGGAAAATGGTAAGCTCTCTCAGCTCACGCTTTATCTTCTATCGATTCTAGTTGGATTCTTCATTTTGGTGCTTCTCACCACATGAATCATATTGTGGATATTCTGGATTCTCTTTTTGATAGTCCTACTTCACACATTGCTACTAGGATCTCTTCTTGGATTAGAGATTTGAGGACAAGCTCAATTAAAATTTAGGATGGTAGTATTCAGGATGTTCTTCTTGATCCTGATATCTTGCAAAATCATCTTTCCATATACTAAATTTTCAATCATGGTGATGGAAGGCTTGTTGAGTTATCTCCTACTGAACTATCTATTCGAGAGATGAAAGATCCTGAGAAGTTCATTCCTACAAGTATAGTTGATCATGCATCATGGTTGTATAGGTTTGATGAATTTAATTCTTCATCATGATCATCCCTTCTTGTTCATAGTGATTCTGAAGAATATTTGGCATGACATTTTGGGCACCAAAACTATAGACATCTTCAACAGATGAGCACATAAAATTTGCTAATTCGTCTCCCTCAAATATTTTGCCTAGATGGTGTTTGTCAAGGTTGTGATCTTGGAATAAATCATATAGATCTCATTCCTAATGGTATGGCCACACGTGCTTCGACACCAATTGATTTGGTGCAAAGTGGCCTTATGTCATTCCCCTCTTTAAATTTTTAAGGGTCAAGTATGTGCTCACCTTTATTAATGACTTCTCTAGGTGAATATGGGTGTAATTTTTTATGTACAAGGATGATATTCTTTGATATTTAATGATTTTTCTTGCATTTGGGGGGAAGTAGTCAGAGCATTCCCTTCAAAAGATTCACATATATAATGGGGGGACTATGTCAATTAGGCATTCGATTATTTATGCGAACTAAATTAAAAATTGTATGCCTCACAAGGCAGTACGAAACATGACTCCTGAGGAGGCTTGGTCTCACGTCAAGCTTAAAGTTTCCTTTTTCATAGTATTTGGTAGTGATGCATAGACATTCATTCCAGATGGTCAGCATGAAGCAATGGATAATAAGAGTTAATATTTCATCTTTGTTGTCTATTGTGAATATGTAAAGGGATATCATTTGTTTGATCTTGTCACTCGAGAGGTACATTTTTTCCAATGTCTAGATTGATGAGTCCTTCACTTCAATGGATTTGACACCACAAGATTCTTCCTCCCTTCTTCCAAGTTCTTCTTTTGATGATGTTTTTCTTCCAAAGGATGATGAATTTGATTCTCCTGATGATGTTGCTCTTAAAAATGGTATTGTTATAGTTGTTGATATTACTTCATCTTTATCTTCTCCTCCAGCTGAAACTAGTCAACCTTTATGGGATCATATAGTCGTTCTGGATGTTGGTTCTCTTGTATTTGATCCTACAACTACTCACCACACTCATTCCCAAAATTTAGATATCAGTGTTTATATTCATGCAGTACTGATCCACAAAATATTATAGATGCTTCTGTTATTCCCGAATGGGATAGTGCTATGGCTAAGGAGTATTCTTCTATGATGAAGAATCATACTTTGGATTTGGTTCCTCTTCCTAAGGGAAGGTTGGTTTTTTGTAAATGGGTTTATCATACCTAATTTGCAATTGATAGTTCTAAATCAATAAGTATAAGTCTCATCTAATGGCTAAGGGTTTTTCTTAGGCTATAGGTATTGACTATTCTGAAACCTTTTCCCCTATACCCAAGATGTATTCCATTCTTCTTGTACTTTCTATTGTTTCATCTAAGGGTTGTTCAGTGTATCAGATGGATGTGAAGACTACATTCTTACATGATGATCTTCAACAGGAGATCTATATGGAGTAGCCACCAAGCTTTGTGTGGTCATAATGCAACCCTAGCTAAAGGCCCTAAGGGTAAGGGTGCACTGTTTACTTCTTGTGACCTTTTTCCTCTTTCTCTACTTGATCTAGCAGATCATATGGGGTTATTTTTTCATTGCTTATGTGCCTTGGTGTTTATTAGAAGACTTATTGAGGGTTTGTCTTCTTGGGTCCAGCAATTTTCTTTCTTGCAGTATCTTTTGGCTTGACCTCTCTTTGTGACATGTGTTTTCTCTAGTTTGTCTTATTCTAGTGGCCCTTCCTTCTTTGGAGGTGGATATGGATGCTATTGGAGAAAACCCTCCTATTTTGTGTTGAACTCTTAATGATTTTTTTGTGTTTTCTTGTCTGGTTGGATGCTGACAGTTTTAAAAGGCCCAGTATAGATTGTGGTTATTTTTGGTTAAGGTCTCATGTAGCTTTTAGCGTCTTGCATTGTTTCTCACAGTTTAATGGAGACAGGAATATCCTTGTTGTTCAGCTAAGGGTTTTTGATAAACCCGCTTCATTTTCTTTAAAGACCTATAGTTTGAGGTTGTAATATTGATGGTGTAGCCAACCTGATTTGTATTGGCTATCTCTTAATTTTTTGGCTGGATTTATTTGATTGTCATTGCGCTAGTGTTTGGCTGGAATTTGTTAGTTCAGTCATGTATAGGCTTTTGATTTTACACTTTTGTACTCTTTGGTAGTGTATTACTGTGGATTGCATATCTTGGTAAAATCTAGGGGTTTGAGGTCCCTTCAAAAGTTGTTGTAAGTTGTTTTAGGTCCCCTCAAAACATATTTTTTCCTTAATAAAAAAATATAATGATAAACAATCAATATTTACAATCATAAATTATACATAAAATGTACCTCCCTTTCAACCCCCTATGCAAATTTATCAATGAAAATATTTTATTACTTAAAGGTTGAGAGAAAATTTTCGTAAAAAATCTCCCACTTGTCAAACACCTTGCAATAAAAATAGGAGGGTTATTGACAACATGTTTTAATTGCTAGGGGCCGAGGAGCCCATAGACTCTGAATACCATCTAAACTTCTTTGTACTGACAACCTTAGAGAATCTAAAATATTCATCAAATTATTTACCTTAACTAGCTTTACCCTACCATCCTCAAGCACATATGTAAAAAAATGATGTTGAACATCAATGTGCTTGGTCTTCTAGAATGAAATGTTTGGTTCTTGACTAGGTATATTACACTGTGACTATCAAAATAAACTATCATTAAACCTTTTAGTCCAATATATGAATAAAGTCTCTTAAGTTCCAAATTGTTTCTTTACAAGCATGAGTATCTACTTATATTATGCTTCGACAATCTATAAAGAAACAACGTATCACTTAATCATATAACTAATTGCACCACGAGATAAAGTAAACACATAACAAGTGCAAAATCTTATACTATCAACATCACCTACTTATTTTAAATCCACATAACCATTAATATTATAAAAATATCATCTCTTACCAAATTATAATGATAAAATGAAATAATACTCTAAAGCACCCTTCAAATATCCAAATAATGTTATAACTACATCCCAATAAACTCTAGTAGGATTAGACATATATCTAAAACTAAATCTAATTGGTTAGACAATTTCTAGTGTACAAACTATAACATATATCAAACTTCCAACTACTCTTTGGTAAGACACTCAACTTGTGTCTTCCATCTCTAATGTGGATTTTGGAGAATATAAAATAGACAATTTTACTGCAACTGTAAAGGGAACACTTAATTATGTACAATCTTGTTTGTTAAACCTCTGTAAAATTGAATTCACATAATTAATCTAGCCTAGCTAGAGCTTTTTATTAAATGGTTAAAATTATATGAACAGTGATTGAAGGTTAAGCTACAAGAAATAGATATTGGAAAAAAAGGTGGTGGGAATTAATTAGTCCAAATCAATCAATTAATTGGGAATTAATCAAATTGAGATTTAGTTGAATATTTTTTGGGATATGGATAGACTTTTTATAATAAATATAAATTCAATTAAAGCATAAAAGTGAAGGTTATATTAATTACATAAATAAAAAATATTTAATTAATTAATGGATAAGAAAAGGTTAAATCAAGTGTGATCATGTATACATTTATTTAGGTGTCTACATCAATACCCTATAATGACATTTCTCAACTCTCCAACCTCCAAGACAAAATTTGATATTTTGGATACTTTAGAGCTCATTCAAATGACCACACTCTCTCTTATGCTTAGAAACAAAATCAAATAATCATGGAATAAATATTATCAACTTAGCATTACATTATGTCATATTCATGGCAAGTCAACTAGTTGTAAACCAAATTGTGTATTTCTATCAGGCTAAGGTAATTTTTCTAATTTTGGTGACCTTAGTTTTTCTCTTCTAAATTATTTTTTTATCTTATACTAGTAATTTTCTTCATCAAAAAAAAAAAAAATTCATGCTAAAACAATGGTTAATGTAAGCACTAACCATCAATTACACTTTCATTTCTTATACCATTAATGACAAATCCCCTTCTTCGAACTTCACTTCTTGGAATATGGTTGTTGCAAGAAAATGATGTAATATTATTATTATCTTGGCAAAGGTGGCATTCTTAATTACACTTAAAAAGTTAATATTCATAGATGCACATATACAAGAATATTTCTCAATAATTTCTTATTTCTTATGTCTTGTACTATCAGAAATAAAATGACCTTAAATGTTGTTGCTCGACAAAGGCAAAAACCATTATTTCTGTACAATTGGCATATAATAGTTCTTGTGAACTATTCAATGGAAAAATGCATATGAAAAATCCTCTATATAAAATATCATTGGAAAATATGAAGTAAGACTCCCATGACTTTTTCAAGAGATATCCCCAATGTAAACATAGCAATATTATCTATTCTCCTATTTAAGAACTTCCACCTCTTTATTGACCTTGGCGTTTATAATAAGATTTCTTCCCTAGTTTACACCTTTATCATTATAATGATTGACTATTGAAAAAGTAAGGGGGATAAATTATACTCAAATTTGGTACTAATAAGGTCATATGCAATGTTTGAATGGAAAATATTATTTTACATTTTAACTTTTCCTTTATTTTCAAATATAGTAATAACTCTTCTTTCAAGAATTATTAAGTGAAGAAGTTTATTGATATGATCCATAGCCAACATCACTTCTCTACTCTTTATAATCCAATTGACAAGTTGATAGTTCACTCAAAATAAATGAATTATTTTTTGTAAACTTGTTGATCATCTTAAAGTTATTATGCCTCTAAAGATGAAAATTTATTCTCTTAAATTCTTTCTTCACCTACTCATTCATGAAACTATGTAAAATGAGTGTCACCACCAAGAACTCAAGATGTCTAATGAGAATGTGTGAGTGTTTTTCTACAAATGAGTCTTCCACATGCAACTTGTATGACCTTATAATCAACATGTTTTCCATTACTCTTTCCATTGTAAAATAAAACTAATGCAATGCATATTCAAAAGAAAGTTTCTAAGGGAAACTTATGCCATATTCACTTCTATCTATGGATAGGAAACAACACTTAAAGGAACCTCCTAATAATTCTCACCTTCAACAATTTTGTGTGTGATCATTTTCTATT
The DNA here is from genome assembly GCF_030272615.1 of Cryptomeria japonica. Lineage (NCBI taxonomy): Eukaryota > Viridiplantae > Streptophyta > Pinopsida > Cupressales > Cupressaceae > Cryptomeria > Cryptomeria japonica. Next base: position 8,513,622 of record NC_081408.1, read on the forward strand.
TTCTCAATTTCAATTCTTAATATTTCTTGTACTTTCTATTTTTTCACCTAAGGGTTGTTCAGTGTATCAGATGGATGTGAAGACTACATTCTTACATGATGATCTTAAAGAGGAGATCTATATGGAGTAGGCACCAAGCTTTGTGTGGTCATAATGCAATCCTAGCTAAAGGCCCTAAGGGTAAGGGTGCATGTTTACTTCTTGTGACCTTTTCCCTCTTTCTCTACTTGATCTAGCAAACAACATGGGGTTATTTTTTGATTTCTTATATGCCTTGGTGTTTATTTGAAAATTTATTGAGGGTTTGTCTTCTTGGGTCCAACTATTTTCTTTCTTGCAGTATATTTTGGCTTGACCTCTTTTTGTGACATGGGTTTTCTCTAGTTTGTCTTATTCTGGTGGCCCTTCCTTCTTTGGAGGTGGATATGGATGGTATTGGAGATAGCCCCCATATTTTGTGTTCAACTCTTAATGGTTTTTTTGTGTTTTCTTGTCTGGTTGGATGCTGACAGTTTTAAAGGGCCCAGTATAGATTGTGGTTATTTTTGGTTAAGGTCTCATGTAGCTTTTAGCATCTTGCGTTATTTCTCATAGTTTAAGAGAGCCAGGAATATCCTTGTTGGTCGGCTAAAGGCGTTTGTTAGACCCTCTTCATTTTATTTAAAGACCTATAGTTTGAGGTTGTAATATTGATGGTGTGGCCAACCTGATTTGTATTGGCTATCTCTTAATTTTTTGGTTGGATTTATTTGATTGTCATTGCGCTAGTGTTTGGCTGAAATTTGTTAGTTTAGTTGTGTATGGGCTTTTGATTTTCAACTTTTGTAATCTTTGGTAACATATTATTGTGGATTCCAGATCTTGGTAAAATCTAGGGGTTTGAGGTCCCTTCAAAACCGGTTGTAAGGTGTTTTGGGTCCCCTCAAAATCTATTTTTTCCTTAATAAAAGAATATAATGATAACCAATCAATATTTACAATGATAAATTATACATAAAATGTACCCTCCTTGCAACCCCCTATGCAAATTTATCAATGAAAATATTTTATTTCTTAAAGGTTGAGACAAAATTTTCCTAAAAAATCTCCCACTTGTCGAACACCTTGCAACAAAAATAGGAGGGGTATTGACAACATGTTTTAATTGCTAGGGATCGAGGAGCCCATAAACTCTGAACACCATCTAAACTTCTTTGTACTGACAACCTTAGAGAATCTAAAATATTCATCAAATTATGTACCTTAACTAGCTTTACCCTACCATCCTCAAGCACATATCTAAAAATTTGATATTGAACATCAATGTGCTTGGTCTTCTAGAATGAAATGGTTGGTTCTTAACTAGGTACATTGCAATATGAGTATAAGAATAAACTATCATTACACCTTTTAGTCCAATATATGAATAAAGTATCTTAAGTTCCAAATGGTTTCTTTACAAGCATTAGTATCTACTTAGTGAGGGTATCTATGCGCAAGGATATGGGTTCCACGCGCCAAATAGTATACCGAATGCACTGGAATTTTAACCAGATGCTCTAAGAAAGATTCCCCATGCACTAATTCTCCTTTCCCATGTACCTACAAAGATTGTCAGATTCAAAAACTGATTTGATTAATAGGGTTATGCCCCACAGTGGGTGCCAGAAATGTATGTGAGAAAAGCGGTTCAATGAAATCCAAAATATGAATATACTCAAAGACTTGTCCACACACTAATGGGACTCTTGATGCAAGTTATGGAGCCATGAGGAATGTCTCAACTTCCCAAGGAGTGTTACATGGTTCTCTATCTTACAAGGTCCCTCAAGCCAATGCCTTTTCTCTTAGATAACTCAGAAAAGTGACTAGGGATGATGAATCCAAGAACAAGGGATGCTTTTGATCAATCTTAGTATGAATGAATCCTATCTATGCATGATTATAACAAATGAACTAAACTAGTGACGATAAGATGAAAGGATTAGTAAAATGCTATCCTAACATGATATACTAGTTTATATGATTAACTAAGGTAATAGAAATACTTCTAAAAATGATTATTAGATTATATTTCTATTTCAAAGAGAGATTAAAATCTTTTCTAAAAATGAGTATAAGTATGATGCTAAAGACTTGTATTCTCAAATAAGGGGATGAGGGCTCTATTTATAGAAGAAACAGGGCAATGGATGGTCAAGATTAAAGGATCTCATCAAGGGTCAGGATTGAAAGTTATCAATCCATGTTTTCAATTCTCACCAATGAAATGGTGACAACTGTCAACATAAGACTACTTGAGAGGAGAGGTAAGAAGCATTAAATGCTTGAGAAGACCTCATGGTTAACTTAGAAGGTAAAGATTAAGGTTAGGTTAAGTTTATCCATTGGATAAAGCTTTTACCCAAAGGGTAAACTCTTGTGCAAGGGTTAAAGGAATAACCATGGTCAAAGCAATGAATTCTTGATCAGACCCTTGGGTTAGATGAGGGTTGAGTTAGGCAAAAAGTCTCTAACCATGCCACTAAGGGTTAGTTAAGCATTAATGATTTGAAGACTTTGAGGACAAATTTGTAAGATTCCTTCCAAATTTGGGGGTTATCAACAAGTTATCTTGTTGAAAACATAAAGGCTTTAATGCGTTTGGAATACTTTACTCCAAATTTAAGAAGTGACCTCCTCAAATTTAGGGAAATGGGATAATTGAAGGGTTTAGCTTAATTGATTAGGATTAGATAGGTTCTAGAAGAATTTAGAAAGAGGGTTAGGAGGCAAGTGGGAGATGTAGGAAAATGCAAGTGGGTGAGGGATAATAGGATTTAATTAAAATAAATTGCTTTATTTCATTTTGGTTGCAAGTTAGAGATTTAAATAAATTAGATTTATTTAATTGGGGTGAACTATTTAATTAAATGTAAATTTAATTAAAAAGTAGAGAGAAGGGATTTAATTAAATAGAATGATTCATTTAATTAAATGATATAAAAGGCTTAAGTGAATTTAAATAAATAAATTGAATAATTTATTTAATTAAAATAGAGGAATGTGGGTGATTTAATTAAATTAGATTTAACTATATAGAGGAATGAGAATAAAATGAAAATTAATTATTTACTTAGGAATATGGTCATTTTTATATGTCTACACTATCAAATAACAAAGGATTGACAATTATTTTGTCAGATCTATTTAAGTAAATAAATAAAGGCAGTCATAGTCATCTAACCAAAACTTACAAAGGTGTTGGTGTGATGCAGTAGCTGGTTTGTCTTCTTATCATCTCCACCATTGAACTTTCTCTCCTCCACAGGAGTATGGTCAATGTCACCTACATTTCCCTGCTCATGAATCTTAATCGTATGGCTCCCTTCATGAATCTTCTTCTCACCTTTTCCCTCCTCCACAGGCTCTCCTATGAGATCATTTCCAAATAGGCCAAACACCCTAGGAGCATTTCCTTTCAAACACATTCGTAACGGTTTACATGCACTTCGAGCTCTAAGGAATATAATTAAAGCACTTTGAGTGGAATCTGAAACACAAACATTATGAAATTTTGAAAGTACTAGAATTATGGCACATGAATAAGAAAATGTTCTACTCACATTAATGTAAAATTTTTGCTGAACTCATGGAGGCAAATGCAAACATGGTTAGGTTTTAGTGGCCTACAAACTCATTTTAATTTAAAATTGACACATGCATAAGTTCTATTGGCCCAAACAATCCAATTGATTTCAATTGGGGTTGCATTCTTTTAAAATGTAAAGGGAATTGGGGTGGCATTCTTCTCAAATGTAAATGTAAATAAACACATGGCTAAGATCCATTCTCACTCAATGCAAAAGGAAGAATAGATAGGTGGTTAGGCTTTGGTGGTTAAAACAACTCATTTTTTTTAATTTAAACTTTGGTCTCATTGAATGTGAAGAAAAATAGACATAGGGTAGGTGTGGATAGTCAAAATAAATCACACATTTCAATTAGTGTTCTATTCTCACTATGACTAAAAATAACTCACTCAATTTAATTGACATATCAAATTATTTCATGGTAGATGATTTATAAGAATTACCATATACTCTTCAATACAGGTCTAAATAAATTCATGAATCAATACTCTAAAAAAGTCATAGAGCTCTTCCTGGTCCACTGTAATTTTATGAAACTCTAATTATAAAATCTTTCTCTATATAGATTAGTAGATATAGTTGTAGAGAAAAAAAGTGTATAGTCTATAATTTTCAATGGTACGTTTTTACTTAATATTTATATTTATATGTTTTGTTATGCTTTTCAGCTCAACATGTTTTTTGTGTACATAAAACCCAACAATTACTTAGCATTCAAGGTCATTTCAATCCTAGTGGTTTAGATCCAATCTCACTCATATATATTTTCTCTATCCGTAGACTAAATTATTGAAATGATTATATCTTGTGGACATATTCATGTTTGAAGTCACATTCCCTTTACTTGAACTCACCTTTTACTCAATTTCAGACAACTCCTAGAAAATGTCTTGTTGTCCATTATACTATATAGCAATGTATTTGTATTTTGCCTATGATTACATATTTAATGACAAAGCATAGGACTCTAAAACATCATCAAATTATTGTTAATAGAGTACACAAAAATACAACATAAACATAAAATAATAATAATAAAATTTGATTAACTAATTAGAGATTAATGTGATAAACCATTTAATTGATGTATCAAAAAAATGGTATCTGGAAAAACCCACATCCCCAAAACAAATTATGACCATATTTAGGATGAAATCTATTATGAAAATATCTTTGATACATGACACAAGATAGGTAGACAATTCCCAATTATAATTCTCCATAATTTTGTGGCCAACTAATATAAACTATATAAATCAGAACAAGCTGATCCACTTCTCCTAATATGATTCACATGTGATACATGAGAGAGATGCTCAATATTTAGATTATGACAATGACTACTTTTATCTAGAACTTATTTTCCAAGATGGCTTCACTAAGCCTACTCATATTTCTCTCCATCAAGCTCGTGTTCATTTTCTTTGTAACTTGATGGCAAAGTTTCCCTTGAATAATAGATGAAAACTATTTTTAACTACAAATGATAGGAATACAAAAGGAAACACAAGGAATCATTATTATGACTACAAATTATCAAAATGAAAACTTCCATATGTTTGTTTAATTTTTCAATATGAAAAAAAGGAAATTCTTACAAAACACTAAAGCTAATGTAATTCATTCTTTGCAATTCAATCATTTATCATTTTCTCTACAACCCAAACCCTCTATGAATCAAAGTTAATTCTTTCTATCTTCCTTTTCATGCTACAAATCCAATATAATATGTATCTCCAATTCCCTCTTGAATTAGTCACCCTCCTTATCTTCCCTAATTCATTTCCTTTCTTTTATCCCACCATTCCACTTCTTTCCTCCAACCATTCCACACAACAATCCGCAACATCCACAATTGTCATTAGTTGAGTATTGCAATAACGAATTGTTTGTAGAAAAAATGTCAACATGTCATCTAAGAAAGTAAATGAAGTTGACTCCAAAAAGGTCTGCGAGACAAAACTTAGCAAAGAATTCAAACCAAACAAATGAAATAAGAAAGAAAAATAGATTCACTTCTCCTGCACCAGTGACCTATAACTCATTAAGCTATTAATGGAATGACCATAGCTTAATATCTCAGGTGCTATTAACCAAGTGGCATCCTCTAAAGGATGATTCCTCCATTCCACCAAATACCTGAAAGACTCTTTTCTACAAGTCTTCTTCAATGACTATTTCTCCAAAATGCACTCAATGTCAAGTAGAGATGGGTTTGTCACTTGTTGGTGCTCATTTACTTTCAACTTGATCTTTGTTGTTCCCTCACATTAAAAATCTTTGTATGGACACATATCAATTACATTGAAGATATAAGAAATATCCATGTTTGGAGGAAGATCAATCTTAAAGGCATCCGCTAAATTTTTTAGAGAATCTTGCAAGGACCAATCATCTTCATTTTTAGTTTGGTACATTAACCCATACAAAATAATTGTTTCCTAAGATGAAACAAAACAAGATCAGCCACTTGAAAATGAACTTCTTTGCATTTGTTATAAGCATGCATCCTATATTGTTGATTAATTCCATTAATTTTTATCTTAACTTCCTCATGAATAACTTTACCAAAGTCTTCTCCATTTGTGCTTCTCTTCTTTAAACTGACAAGACTTCTAAGTTCAAATGCACCCCTAAGTTTCATATCATAGACAATCCTGAATAGGTTGAAACCTATACTCTGGTTTAGGTGAATCGTTATAGGCAAACTCAACCTATTCGAAGGCCATATCCTAAATTCTAAGTGTGATTATGTAGCGTCCTAAAATTGTGACACTTGCAATTTCGACTACATTTGGGTCTTCACGATGGCGATGCAACACTGAACCCGAATGGAGACCCCGAAACTTGTTTACGACATCCAAAACTGCATATTTCTGCACCTTGGCCTGATCCTTCCTTGCACCCTGTTGTTCCGGGAGGTGGGACCATGGCGCCCAACACCCTGGTCCTTTAGGACCTTGGCGCCCAGTGCCCTGGTCCCTCAGGACCATGGCACCCAGCGCCCTGGTCCCTGGCCCTATTTTGGGCCCGGTCTCTTTTGGGCATCGAGTCTTCAAGTTTGCAATTTGATAAATAATCTTTCGAGGTCGGCCCAAGGTCAGAAAAATCAGTCTTTTAACCTTAATTGACAAGTATATAAACTACATTTCCTCTCCCATTTTGGATGGAAAAAAAAGGATATATGTGTACAAGAGGCGGAAGCGCTAGGCAAACATTCAAACATTCAAACATTCAAACATTCAAGCATTCAAGCATTCCTTCAAGCAATTGAGCATTCTAAGTCTCCATTCAAGGCTAAGTGTTGCATTCAAGACAAGGATTCAACCATTGAAGAGGAGATCACTTGCAACATACAACAACATTACACCTTCGCATGTAAGAATACAAACATTCTTACAACAAGGTATCAGTACTTGTTTACATTACAAACATTTACATTTATAGCACTCTCATTTCTTGGTTAATTCCAAAACTGGGGTTTGACCTAAAGACAAACCCCTAATCCCTAACCCCCCAATCATCCTCTCTTTTCTGTGTGTAGGTTGCAGGTACACGGCTATAATTGAAGATCTGGAACCCTTGTGCAGAGACGAACAGATCCCCCTTCGTTTCACGGATTTTTCGGAGGACCGTGTGCATGCCGGGTGCCATCATCCTATCAACTTTCGCTCAAACTTGCAGGATAGCATCGTCTCGACATTTTACTCCTAATTCTAGGTCCACAGCTTCATCCCACTTTTCTATTTCTGTCTACAAACGAATCTTTCTTACTTTCACCTACACTCCTTCTATCTACATTCTTTACAAAAGAGGGTAACCTTCCTATCTCAACCCTTGAAACTTATTTAGAATTCAATCTTGCATTGTGTGCGATTGGGTCTTGTGAGTTTCAAGGCCTCTTTTGAATGTAAAGTCTCTCGTAAGTCAAAACCATCAATCCTAGTGACCTCCTTTCTCTCTCCTTGGAGTGGAGTGGGGGAACACCTAGGGTTCGATTTTCCGCTTTACATTTTGGGGAACCCGACGTGAACATCCTTTCTGATTATTCATGGTTAGATCTGAAAATTTGGCTTCCTTAATTACATTTCCATGTTTGATCTTTTGCAAATTTTAGAGGTTAATTGCATAAAAACCCTAAATTTTCTTTTTAGTAATTGAGCTTGTGAAATGTTTAATTGTTAATGCTTGTTTCAGATCTACCCTTCTATTACAAATTATCAATTCATATTTGTGCTTTAATTCTAAAAATTAAGTGGTTAAGTGTCAAAACCCTAATTTTTAAAACCCTCTTGATTCAACCTTTGACTGATAATTTCACTGATCAAAACACCTCCAAATCGGCTGTAACTTTGGATTCCGCAACAAAATCACAATATCTCTCATCCCTAAAAATTTTGAAAAAAGTTGCGTGGACCGTGTGCACCCTGAGTGCCATTGTCCCCGACATTTTTTTCTGAAATTTCGGGAGCTAGATCTTACCGTATTTTTCTGGTAGAATCCAGAATCTTGGCTGATCTCATCAATTCTAACACTTTCAAAATTAAAGTCAAAGTTGGTCTAGTGATTGCTTGAATTAAGGCTTCTAATCATTCAAAAATTATTGAAATTGAAATTTTGTGTCAAAATTGTGTTTCTTACTGTCCTAAATCTGAAAAGTGTGTTGGCCTTCATTCAAAGTTTCAGTGCTTTATTCAAATGTTTTCAATTTGTGACTTTTGAAATTAAGTGTTCAATTGCAAGAACTTTGATTTCCGCTTTCAAAATTGAATTTTGCATGAAATTGAGTCATCTTTTAAATTTCAAAGCTTGGATTGCTTTTAGTATTCCCTCTAAAATCATAAAATTCAAAATTTCAGTTTCCCTCTCTTTTTCAAAATTCAAATTTTGCATTTTTCAACAATCTTGGTAGGATTCAATTTTGAGATTGCAACTTTAATTTGGCCTATCTACAGATCGTAAAATCACTCAATTTTTTCAGATTAGCTTTAAAATCATCATAACTTTCATCCCTGAAAATTTTGGAAAAAGTTGTGAGGACCGTGTGCACTTCGTTCGCCATGGTCCCTGACATTTTTTTTGAAATTTTGGGAGATTGTCGTGATTGCATTTAACAGCTTAAATCTAGGAGATTGGCTGATTTTATTGAAATTTGCTACCTCTAAAATTTAAAATCTTCTCTCTCTCTTTAGTGCATGAGTTTTACAACAATAAGCCCTACCTACACTATTCCCGTTAGACGAAGCCTTAGAATTAAGTCCTTCCAAGGTTTAATTACCAAGGAGATGGAACCTAATTTGAATGGCCTTTTTAATGAGGACACGAGAAATTCCTCTAATCCTCCTAATGATGAAGAAGCTCTCCATGAGGTTTCTATAGAACAACTTTCAAAATTGGATAACCAATTTGATGATTTTCAGCAATGGATGTCTCAAGAATACCCTGATAGTCAAGCTCTTTCATTAATTGAGGGTCTAAAACGTATGGTTCAAAGTGATAAGAATGGAATTGATATTTTGCATGGTATTGCACACATTGTGGATTTGAATGTGATGCCTATGAAGAGTTGTGCTGAAATTTTAGGTTATACACAACCTCCTACTCAAGTCAATCATTCTATTCCTTTGAAAACTTCTATTGCTAGTATACCTACTTTCACATCAAACATAATGACTACTTCAGTACAAGACATTCCGCCTATGATCACCAGTCATGGGGGCAATCCTTCTTCTTCAATCAACCCTCTTCCTTCATTCAATCCAACTTCTTCATTCATTCCTTCAATGAGTGTCCCTATTACATCTCCACAAATGAACATGACGCAAGGGGGCAATTCAATCAACCATTCCATTCCTCCTTATAGTGCTCCTCTTTTCCAATCATCTCCTATGACTAACCATCATAGTGTCCCGCCACCTTATTCTCAATCAATACCTTCTTTCAATAACATAATACCTCCATCACAATCTAACATGTCTAATCTGAACTCTTCAAGTGAAGCGACCATTATCAATCTTGCACAAACTGTCTCTTCTTTACAGCAACAAATTGCCTCTATGAATCAATCTAAGTTTAGTGTGCCCACATTTGATGTTGCGAGCCCACTTTCTCTTGACATTGTTCGAGCTATCCCCCCTAAGCATGTTGAAATCCCATAGTTGGAGCTTTATAATGGTAAAGGTGATCCTCTAACACATGTTAAGACCTTTCAAACAATATGTACCGATTTTGCTCATGACCAAAGGTTGCTTGCAAAACTGTTTACTAGAACATTAAGAGATAAGGCTCTACAATGGTATTGCTCGTTGCCTTCCTATTCTATTACTTCTTTCCAACAACTTGCAAATGCTTTTATTCAACAATTTCAAAACAATATAGGTCCTAAAGTTACTTTGATTGATTTAATGCATTGTAAACAAGGTGTTAAAGAAAAAGTGACTGATTTCATTGGTAGATATAAGCATTTGTGTGCTCAAATTTCTTTTCCAGTGCTTGACAATGATATTCAAAGAATCTTTATTTCTAATTTACAAAAAGATATTAGAGACAAACTTCTATTTTCTGAGTTTACTTCTTTCCAACAGTTGTGTGCAAGTCTTCACAATTATCAACTGACTGTGAACCAAATGGAACAAGCAAATCCTATGGCTCCGAGTGATAAGGGTGATAGTAGTCAACAACCATTTGGGAAGTTTAAATCAAACAGAGAGTTCGTTAAGTTCAATGAAAACATCATCAACAACAATGTGAATGCAACATCAGGTGTGCCTCCTATTTCTAAGTTTTTCAAGAAAGAAAGAAAGTTTACTCCTTTGAATGAATCATTGCATAGTATTATGAATAAGTTATTGGAACAAAATGTGCTTACTCTCCCTCCTATAAAGCAAATAGATCCTGCAAAGATTAATTCACCCTATTTTGATAACAAATCTTTTTGTCAATTTCATCGTCAACCTGGGCATGATACTGAAAGATGTTTTGCCTTAAAGGGTAAAATTCAAGATTTGATTGATAATAATACTATCTCTGTTTCAGATGTGAATGATAAAGGCAACACATCTATAGCTCTTCCTAACCAAAATCTTAAGATTTTTACTGATCCATTACCTTCTCATACCTCTAATGTGATTGAGACTAATGATTCCTCTTTCTCACCTGATGGTCTTGTGTTTATGACTCCGAATGTGATTAACTTTGTAGAGCAGCAGAAAATCCCTAAAGAACCTTCCATCACATTTGATTCCAGTGAAACTATCAGGGCACTTGATGGTCCTTTATATATAGTTGCAAAAGTCAAGAATACACCTTGCCATGGAGTGCTTATTGGTCCTTCTTGCATGGTTAATGTTATTACTGAAGAATTTCTTTTTACTTTGTAATTGAATCAAGTGATCTATGACAAAAAAAATGTGGTTGTGAAATTATTTGATGCATTTTCTTCTCCTGCAATTGGTTCAATTACATTACCTATTGAAGTTCATAACAAATCCCTTGATGTGAACTTTGCTATTATTCCATCATCTGAACAATTTCGTGTGAAGCTTGGCTATCCTTGGCTATCTTCCATGAAAGCTATTTCTTCTCCTATTCACAAGTGTTTGAAATTTCCCCATAATGGTGAAGTTGTTACTGTCAATCATAGTCTCTTTAAACCAGCTGAAAGAACTTCTAGCGTTCCTATTAATTATTTTTGGCCTAAACAATTCCAATCTCTTCCACTGCGAAGTGATCATCTTTTCAAATCTTATCAAAAGTGGAAAAAAGATATGATCCTATCTCTAAGTGAACCTAGAACACCCAAACTTGATATTCCTATCATTCTTGAGAAGGAAGTTCTTCCTTTGAAAGATAAAACTAATGTCTTTTCTCAAGAAGATTTCCAACCCATTCCTATGGATGTGACTATGTCTATGTCTAATAAACTTTCTAAAAGTAGACCTATACCTCCTCGTCATGATGGACTTGGTCTCCTTCCTAAACCAAATATTCCTCCTTTATATGGAGCAGTTCCTCCTCCTTCCTCTTACAAAGAGAAGAGACCTTCCTCTTCTCCTATTATCCAACCTAAGAGACCACAACCTAAACACCCAAGTGATAAGGATGAGAACATTCCTCCTCCTCAATCTTCTCAACTTCCTGCTAAGACTAGACGAAATCGTTCTACACGTGAACGCTGACGAAAGCGTCGTCTTAGAGCTCTTGCAGCTGCTTCTCAAACTTTGCAATCCCCAAAAACATTTTCTTCTCCTCAGCCGAAAATTAAGCCAAAATCTCCTAAGCATAAGATGCATGATGGTTTTGATCCTGTGCAAGTTAAAGATCCTATTTTTATAAATCTTGATGATGATATAGATGAAAATGTTATTCATGATGAAAATGTTGCTTCTCTTGCTTTTGATAGTGAATATGAATATGTTGATGTTGATAACCATTTATCTAACGAATTTTCTAAAGCACTTATCCTAGCTCCTAGACAAGAACAACGTGGCTTGGAACATGAACTTAGCCCTTGTTTGGATCTTGTGATAGCTCCATCTGCTGTGTTGGATGTTCCTCCTCTAGCATGTTTCCTACCTTCCCGAAATACTGATCAGCAAGATCGGGGGGTGGATGACGTGCTAGACTAGTTTCATTAGCATAGCAGACTCTCTCCTCCTCTCTTTCTTTTGTTACTTCTTCTATGTGTTATTCTCATTCTTCTATTTGTTGTCCTTAGTGTTGTCTACTTAAGGATGATGCAAAGCATTGAGATCTCTTTTGGTCTCTCTCATGTTGACTCAAAAGACACATGTGTTCCCTTCTTCTAGGTGACCTTCCTTGATTGGGGAATGAAGAACAATTATGCATACATACATATGATATACATGAATTATCAAAGTCGTAAGATCCTTAGTCCACTGGGGGCTTGGTGTATCTTGCCTCCTTGACGTGGTGAAAGTCTTTCAATATTGTTTCCTTGTACTTTACCAGAAGTATGGGCGTACGCTTATACTCCCGCTAAAGTGGGGGCTAAATGTAGCATCCTAAAATTGCGACACTTGCAATTTCGACTACATTTGGGTCTTCACGATGGCGACGCAAAACTGAACCTGAATGGAGACCCCGAAACTTGTTTACGACATCAAAAACTGCATATTTCTGCACCTTGGCCTGATCCTTCCTTGTACCCTGTTGTCCTAGGAGGTGGGACCATGGCACCCAGCGCCCTGGTCCCTGGCCCTATTTTGGACCCGGTCTCTTTTGGGCATCGGGTCTTCAAGTTTGCAATTTGATAAATAATCTTTCGAGGTTGGCCCAAGGTCAGAAAAATCAGTCTTTTAACCTTAATTGACAAGTATATAAACTACATTTCCTCTCCCATTTTGGATGGAAAAAAAAGGATATATGTGTACAAGAGGCGGAAGTGCTAGGCAAACATTCAAACATTCAAGCATTCAAGCATTCCTTCAAGCAATTGAGCATTCTAAGTCTCCATTCAAGGCTAAGTGTTGCATTCAAGACAAGGATTCAACCATTGAAGAGGAGATCACTTGCAACATACAACAACATTACACCTTCGCATGTAAGAATACAAACATTCTTACAACAAGGTATCAGTAGTTGTTTACATTACAAACATTTACATTTACAACATTCTCATTTCTTGGTTAATTCCAAAACTGGGGTTTGACCTAAAGGCAAATCCCTAATCCCTAACCCCCCAATCATCCTCTCTTTTCTATGTGTAGGTTGCAGGTACGTGGCTGTAATTGAAGATCTGGAACCCTTGTGCAGAGACGAACAGATCCCCCTTCGTTTCGCGGATTTTTCGGAGGACCGTGTGCACGCCGGGCGCCATCGTCCTGTGAACTTTCACTCAAACTTGTAGGACAGCATCATCTCGACATTTTACTCCTAATTCCAGGTCCGTAGCTTCATCCCACGTTTCTATTTCTATCTGCAAATGAATCTTTCTTACTTTCACCTACACTCCTTCTATCTACATTCTTTACAAAAGAGGGTAACCTTGCTGTCTCAACCCTTGAAACTCATTTAGAATTCAATCTTGCATTGTGTGGGATTGGATCTTGTGAGTTTCAACCCTTCTTTTGAATGTAAAGTCTCTCCTAAGTGAAAATCGTCAATCCTAGTGACCTCCTTTCTCTCTCCTTGGAGTGGAGTGGGGGAACACCTAGGGTTCGATTTTTCACTTTACAGATTACAATAAGACACTTGGATATATTACCTAGAATTGTATTAACTACCTCTATTTGACTATTTGTTTGGGAATGATAGGTTAACCTAAATCTAAGATGAGTACCCAACATATTTCAAAGGGTTCTCTAAAAGTGATTGACAATTGTAGTATATGTACCTGATATAATACTCCTGGGTATACCATGTAATCTCATTACCTCTTTGAAAAAAAATAGAAATGCATCACTAGTCCTCTTGCAATGAATTGAATGAAACATTTTCGATAACCCATCCATAATTATGAATATAGAATCATTTCATCTTTGAGTCCTAGGAAAACCCATAACAAAATCCATACATATAGAATCTCATGGTCGGATGCTACTAGTAATTGTTGGTATGAGCTTGTGTTTGGAATTCTTCCTTTTACATAATAGGATACACTTCATCTCTCCACATAATTCCTAACACTATGCTTCATATTTGGCTAATAATTTAATATGTACCTAGTTTTACATACGTCTTATCTTGTCTAAAATATTTTGCTAAGCTACCATAATGCTTCTCGTTCAAGAGATTCTCTCGCATTTACACTCTAGGCATCCTTGATTAATTGACTTTTAACAACAAACCTTCTTGTAGCATAAAATCCATCCAAAGTCCTATATCTCTACTAACAAGACTATTGTACAAGCTTTATATGTAGATTATTAATTTGGATCATCCACATATAACTCCAAACTATCAAACCAAAAACTATTAGTTTGCACCTCATGTAACCGTAAACTTCTACTCAACACATCAACAACTTTATTTGCTTGCCCATTCTTATGTTTCAATAGAAAATTAAAACTGTGAAGGTATTCCACACATTTTTTATGCCTTAGATTTCGTTCAGTTTTTTGAAAGAAAGTAATGCCTCCACCTCTTTAAAGATCAGTAATGCCTTTTTAATGCCTTTGATTTTTTGAAAGAAATTAAGGTTAGGGGATCCTTTCAAAACACCCATGTTTCTATTCAACTCTTAATGGAAATTTTGTTTTTCCTTGTCTGGTTCGATGCTGACAGTTTTAAATGGCCCAGTATAGAATGTGCTTGTTTTTTATTAAGGTCTAAGCTACCTTTTAGCTTCTTTCATTGTTTGTCACAGTTTAAGGGGGCTATGAATATCCTTGTTGTTCAGCCAAGTATGTTTGTTAAACCATCATCATTTTCTTTAATGATCTATAATTTGAGGTTGTAGCCCTGATGGTGCAGCCAACATGATAAGTATTGGCTATCTCTTAATTTTTTTTTGGATCTATTTGATTGTGTTTGCTCTAGTGGTTGGCCGACATTTGTAAATTCAGTCTTGTATGGGCTTTTGCTTTTCAATTTTTGTACTCTTTGGTAGTGTATTATTGTGGATTCCAGATCCTGGTAAAGTCTAAGGGTTTTAGGTCCCTTCAAAACTCGTTGTAAGCAGTTTCTGGTCCCCTCAAAACCTATTTTTTCCTTAATAAAAAAACATAATGATAAACAATCAATATTTACAATGATAAATTATAGATAAAGTGTACGCCCCTTGCAACCCCCTATGTAAATTTATCAATGAAAATCATTTATTACTTAAAGGTTAAGACAACATTTTCCTAAGAACTCTCCCACTTGTCAAACAACTTGCAACCAAAAGAGGAGGGGTACTGACATCATGTTTTAATTGCTATGGGCTAAGGATCCCATAGACTCTGAACACCATATAAACTTCTTTGTATTGGCAACCTTATAGAATCTACAATATTCATCAAATTATGTACCTTAACTAGCTTCACTCTACCATCCTCAAGCACATATCCAAAAAATTGATATTGAACATCAATGTGCTTGGTCTTGTAGAATGAAATATTTATTTTTTAACTAGGTAGATTGCACTTTGACGATCACAATAAACTATCATTGCACCTTTTAGTCAAATGTATGAATAAAGTCTCTTAAATGCCAAATGGTTTATTTAAAAGCATGAGTATCTACTTATACTATGCTTTGATAGTATATAAAGCAACAATTTGTCACTTAATCATATAATTAATTGTACCACCAGATAAAGTAAACACATAATAAGTGTGAAATATTCTACTATCAACATCACCTACTAATTTTAAATCCACATAACCATGAAGATTATATAAATATCATCTCTTATCAAATTATAATGATAACATGAAAGAATACTCTGAAGCACACTTCAAATATCCAAATAATATTATAACTACATCCCAATAAACTTTACTAGGATTAGAAATATATATAAAAAGAAATCCATTTGGTTAGACAATTTCTAGTCTAGTACAAACTATAGCATATATCAAACTTCCAAATACAGTGTGGTAAGACACTCAACTTGTGTATTTCATCTCTAATATGGATTTAGGAGAATAAAAAATAGATAATTTTATTCCAACTGTAAAGGGAACATATAATCTTGTACAATCTTGCCTATTAAACCTCTGTCAAATTGAATACACATACATACTCTAGCCTAGGTAGAGATTTTTATTCAATGGTTAGAGAATTTTTATACCTTTATATTAAGAGAAAGAAACTTATTTTAACGATTTCTTAATCTATTGAGTAGATTCCTTATATCTCCTTTATACTTTCTATCTTCTATTCACTATTCTTCTATTCCCCTCCTCATCTTTTTTACTCATTGGCAACTGCCTACTTATATATCCGATTAGGGATGCAACCCTTAGATGATATCCCTAAGGCTAATCTCTTTCCTTAGTTACCTATGCAATAACTATGTTACAAGAACACATCGTTACCTCTCTAGACCAAGTGTCTGCATTCTTTATTTCGATCAACAATAACTATATTTTAAATAAATGTACTTTCATACTATATATATAATATTCACATAATTCAAATTCTAGAATACAATGATTTATTCCCTTAACTATTTTTTCTTAAGTTATTTTAAAATACTTAAATAATCTTCAATTATAAGAGTTATTTATTGGTACCAGAACATTTTTCTTCTTCTAAAAGTATCTTTCTCTTTAAAATAAGATCCAACTAAGGTTGTATTACTTAAGTAAATAATAAATATTTAATTAATTAATGGATAGGACATGGTCTAATCAAGTGTGATCAATTATGTATGGATTTTAGTATCTATACCAAGAATAATGTTGTTACTTTTAGCATGCCCCCTAATATCATTTCTCAACTCTACAACCTCCAAGGCAAAATGTGATATTTTGGATACTCTAGAGATCGTTCAAGTCACCACACTCTCTTTGATGCTTAAAAATAAAATAAAATACTCATGGAATAAATATTATCAACATAGGATTATATTATGTCGTGTTCATGGGAGCAGGCGATGTTGATTTAAATGGATTCTCTTCCTAAAAGTCATGCTTAATGGCTCATTCTTCCAAAGAAAAGGGTGAGTATTAGAAGAAGAACAAGATGAATCTGTCTTCATGTGGTGAGTGTCTCTCCAAGCTTAAGGTGAGGAATGATCAAAAGCATAAACCTCCTTCTCATCTTTCTCCTTCTAAATTAGGAGAGTTATGTTCTAAGTCCAAGAAAAAGATAGAGAATTGTTCCTTTTAAGGAAAATTTAGGCATACTAATGCATAATGTTTTATGAATTTTGCATTGGAGAAGCTACAAGAGAGCACAATCTTTCTATTCCTATGTGTTCTTTAATGGGAAAAGGGTAAGCTACATGGATGACTCTATGGCGATGTGCAAACAAATTCCTTTCATGTTGCAGACAACTTCTTTTTGCCTCGTGGAGGACTCTATGGTTATGTGCTTCCCTGTTGTCTGATTGGCATTTCAGCTTGTTGGTTGGAGGGAGGGCGAGGTAGTGGTTTCTTCTTATAGGCATGGTGGGACTGTGAGGTGGGTCTATGTTGGAAGGAGTTTGTGACTTGAGTTATCCCTGTTTTTCTGTGGTGTGTGCTCATGTTATTGTTTGAATGTGTCTTGCTAGGAACTTGATGGGATTTGTGGTTGACGAAGATGAAGAGAATGGGGAAGGTTAGGGGAGGGAATATGTTTCCGAGATTCTTGATCTTGTAGTTATCTTGTTTTGGTTCCCCTACTCTAGTTGCGAAGAGCAAGTTAAGGTAGCTAGAGTCCCCTGCTCGAGTAGCAAAGAATGAGTTGAGGTTTCCTCTACTAGGAGTGGATGGGTTGTTGTATTGGTTGTTTCTTTGGACTTTGCTAGTTGTTTTTGCATGCCTCCCTCCTTATTTTTGTAGGTTTGGTTTGGGCATAAGGTTTGGGACCTAGGTGGAACCTTTGTTGCATGGTTCCTCTTAAAGTTTCTGTTTTCTCCTTTCCCCTCAGATTATCTCCTATCCTAGGAGAGGGGTTGTTGTTTCCTACCATGCTAATTGTTTTCATGGCGGTGGTGTTCATAATGGAACCCTAGTAGAAGGCCCTTAGGGTAAGGGTGTACTATTTGGTTATTGTGACCTTTTTCCTCTTTTCTCTACTTGATCTAGCAGACCACATGGGGTTATTTACTTTTTGTGACATTTTGCCTCTTTTCTCTGCTTGATGTCTAGAAAAATTCCTTTCATGTTATAGATAACTTGTTTATGCCCCATGGACGACTCTATGCTGATGTGCCTTGTTGTTGTCTGACTTGTCATTTGGCTCGTTGGTTGGAGGGAGGGTGATGTAGAGGTTTCTTCTTATAGGCATGGTGGGAGTGTGAGGTGGGTGTATGTTGGAAGGAGTTTTTGGCTTCAGTAATCCCATTTTTTTCTATGGTGTGTGCTCATGCTATTATTCGAAGGTGTCTTGCTAGTGATTCAATGGGATGTGTGGCTGATGAAGATAAAGATAATGGGGAAGGTGAGGGGAGGGTATTGTAATACCCTAAAATTGGTCATCTAAACCATGGGCCCCTAATCTCAACAAAATCACCAAGGTCCTAACCAAAGGTAATTAAATCAATCTTGAGCACATTATTAATTCTTTAAATATCAAAAATCATAGGGCAAATCAACGACTCAATATTAATTAAATATTTATTTAATTAATTGAATTATTTCAAGAATATTCATTTTGATCAATTATCCCATTTTAATTTATTAAATATCTTTGCATATTTAATTAATTAATAAACTTTCCATTCAATCATGCGAAAGGATTAATTTATTACAAAAGATGAATTAATTTATTACAAAGAGTTGAATTGAAACAAAATAAAAGTCAAAAAAAGAATCAAATTGAGAGAGAAATCAAACTTGAGATATTATTTCTTTTTCTAAATTTAGAACTTGAAATCAGAAAAGCAATTTAATTGAATTGTTGAATTATTCTCTAAAATTGGAACTCAAAGCTTTTCAGAAAAAGAAGTTCATTTGCATTAAGAAAACTCTTTTCTTGATTAAATTGAAGAATTATCTATTTTTATCAGATATGCATGGAATTAATTTATTATTATTTTCCAATGCAACTTGGACTTCTAATTTGAATGCATTTCAATTAAACTATAATTGGAATCTATCTCAAGGTTAACTCAACCTGATTTCTCAATTATTTTCAATTAATCCTAAATTGAGCTTTTTGTAATTCTCTATAAATTCAGTCTTCAGCTCTCATTCCAATTCACCCCAGAGATTTTTGAGAACATGCTTCGAAATTATTATCACACTAATTTCTCTCTGGAGTCATTGAAATCATTGTGCTTTTTTAGATTACTGGCATCCATTTTACATTCATTATTGCTTGCATGCACTGTTGCTTGAATTTGCTTGAATTATTCATCCGTCGTGCATCCATATAGCTTAATTTCATATAGATTAAATCCTTCACCTTGGTATAGTCTAGTCACTGGCATTGCTTATAAAAATTTGAGAGCAATCTTATACTCGCATCTTTTAGAAGGTAATTAGTTGCTTTGCTATGGTTTATTTCTTATTGATTATTGATTACTAACCATGCATATAATGACTTAATTGAAGTGTTGTGCTTGCAGCTACAGGTTCACTTTTTCACACACACATCTCTGGCACCCACCGTGGGGCATGAAGACTACATTTTTTTGGCCTACAAGACTGATTGCTTTATTTTTTTCTTATTTTCTAGGTTTTAGGTTTTTTGGTTTTTCGTCCATACATCTCGTACGACAATTCCCACAGGCTAAAATGACAAATTGCAGGTGTCGCACGAATTACAAACATATTATCGTACAAGTAGACACTCTGTCGTACGAGCAGATCCTCTATCGTATGAGTAGTAATAATCTGTCATACAAATCAACATCATCAGAAATTTGGTCTTGTACTATACTATATCCTGCCTCGTACGAGTCGAGACTCTGACGTATGATTCTGTATTTTCTGGTAAAGGAGGCAAAATTTCATATTTTTTATTTCTGACAACTGACCTTGACTATTTATCTGTCTATCTCAGAGTTTTTCATAGCCTAACTAGTTTTTGCAGAATGCTTGTCGAAGAATAATGCTTGTCACACAAAGACAATATGACTAATGATTCGTTGTCTTTGTAAGTTACCTAAGGAGAATCGACTAAACATCGTGTATTCTTTAAATTCATTTTTAGGAACCTAACTTGCTATCTAGTTAAAGAACAAATCTATCTTTTGTGCTTTTAGAAGATTTTGAGAGGTAAGAGAGTATGCTCTTGTCTTTTTCTAGATAATAAGAAATCTAGACCCTTGAAGCTTTTTCTTTGTTTGAGATTTGTACATCTTTAGCAGGCCTGCCCTCCCAAGGGGTTGAAAAAATCTTAAAGCCATTATGGCCGGTGTGAGGGGAATGACCTAAGTGGGAATGGATAGACGCCAAGTACTCCAACCCACTATAAAATAAATGTGATTTGATGAAAATCAAGTCAATGAAAGTGCTCGAGAATAGCTCTCCTCTGTACCTTCGGGTATATTAAACCTTGGTTTTCAAGGCTAGGAGACCTCTTAATTGAGTTTATACCTCGATGCGCCGAACGGATCCCTGAATAAATCCAATTTAAAATTAGAAACTACCCGATTCATCTCAGAGAGGTGGATAATATTTGTGCAAGAGAGATAGTAACTCTCCCAAGATACTTGTCATTTCATGCACCCATTAGTGTTTGGAGTCGGATAATACGGCGTTGAGAATCCATTGCGTGAGACTCAATGGTCGTATTCTGATTAGCTATTGGGTGTGTACATGAGTCTGCAAGAAACATTTTCTTTCCTCACCAAATTCCTTAGGCTTTGCATGTTGTTATTGGAGTCACTATAAATACTACTTGTTTTCTGTGTTTTCATCCCTAAAAAATAAAAATAAAAAAAAACTGAAATACCAAAAATCAGTGAAGACCAGAAACAACTCAGTGAGTCAAAACTCTGTCCATGTCAGAAACTAGTCCATCCTAAGTCAAAACTCTGTCTGTGTCAGAAACTAGTCCATCCTAAGTTGAAACTCTGTTTGTGTCAGAAAATAGTCAATCCCAGTAAAAAATTAGTCCATCTTAGAATTTGTCATACTTAGTTGTCAATACTCAGTAGTCAGAAAACTTAGAATTTTTAGTCTCTGCCCTATGAACAACCGTACGAGTCTGCTAAATTATTGCACTGCACCAGTCCTATGTCATACGAATCTACTCAATTGTCATTCTATAGCAGATTATCTATCGTCCGAGTCTAAATCATTCATCATCCTGCACTGTATTCTGTTTCGTACGTGACATAATTGACCTCAGTCTTTTGTCATCCTGCACATGCCCATCATTTGTACGGTATAAGACAACAAATTGTATGAAATAGAAGTTTTGTCATCCTATAACTGCTAAATTGTCATCTAGTTTAGAAAACCCAGTCGTACGAGTCTCTAGTTTTGTCAGACAGAACAGTCAAAATTGCCAAAAACACTATCTACAACAAACATAATACTGGTTATCATTTTCCTGAGCATCAAACAGATCAAGATAGTGTACCTCTACCATTTTTTGTTGCACGATTTGGTCAATCACCCTTCAGCTAGTTCAATCAAACTACCTATCAAACTCAAGTCACTTAGATAACGTCTTACATAGGATATATCGTTCCTGAATCAGACTGAATCTTAGTTACTATTTTAGAATCAACCTAGGTAAACATCTTAGACAAGATAGATCATTCCTGAAATCAGACAAAATCTCAGTTGTTTCTCCCAAAACAATACTCTAAATAGAACAAACTAGCTCTGAAATTGATCTTGACCTCTGCATCACAAAACAACTCTAGGTCACACTAATCCATAAAAATGCCTATTCAAACCAAGAGTTCTCATAAGAAACAAGCCAAAGACAAAGAAAAAACCTTCACTTATAAAGATAATCCATTCTATGTGAATGATCCCCTCACTGACATACCATCGTCACCAGGCGGACCAATTTTTGATGAACCGAAATCTCCCACTATACATGAGACAGAATACAATGATGAAAATAAAAATGGCCATAATATTCTTGAAAATCATAATGACTCCTCATCATCAAGTGAGATTGACAAAGCTGTTGAACCTCCAGAAAAAGAAATCCTTGACTATCAGAAAGACAAAGACTTTAGAAAAATGATGAAAACTATCATGACCTGAGAAAAGGAAGACTATTTCTTAGAACTAGCAAATCAAGGTGCTAAAATTCCTATTGGATATGATGTTTAGACACTTGTTACTAAGAGGAAAGACTCACTTATACTCATGGTAGACAAATAGTTAATAGCTTTGTGAATAGAGCTCACAGAGTTGAAGAATAAGGACAAGTCCCCGAACCAATATTCTCTGGAAGCAATATGTCCCTTCCCATTTGACAAGAATTTACATATGCCTCCATTCCCTTCACGAGTGGAAATCCCAAAACTTGATAAATATGATGGTAACTCAGATCCTCAAGATCATGTTAGGGAATTTAGTGTTGCTTGTATGGAATTCATGCACAATCAAACGTACCTCATGCATCTCTTCCCAAGGAGTTTAGGGGGTCAAGTAATGGAATGGTTCTCAAGTCTACCCAAAGGAATAAAAACATTCGAAGAACTAATCCAACTATTTTTACAACAATACTCATACAACATTCAACATCATGTGACTATGATCGATCTTTGTAATACTCAACAGAAAATAGGGGAACCTCTTCTTACTTTTCTCCAACGCTGGAGAAGGATGTTCTCTAGGTACCCACGACCTATCCCAGACTCTAAGAAAATGGATATATTTGTCAATAACTTGGTCCCCAAACTGAAATATATCATACAAATGCAAGTACACCCATCATTTAACAAAATGGTAGATAATGCCATTCGAATGGAAGATGTGCTCATAAAAAAGGGAGATATCACACCTTGGAAAGAAACACAAACAGGATCCAGTTCTAAAGAGAAGAACAAGTATTGGAAATTTGCCAAAGACAACAACAAGAATGTTGTTAATGATGGAGTAGTAGACACTATCAAAACCAACTCAAAATCCACAATATTCAACCTGTCTAGTGGTACACAAGCACTTAAAGCCACTGAAATTGCAGCAGAAAATCAGCCAAAGAAAACAAAGGAATGGTTCAAAGAAAAGCCTTGGCTTTCCAGACCTAAGCATGATTTTACTCCTCTTGAAGAATCATATGAGTCAGCTTTCAAAACTCTATTGGCAAACAACTTGATAACACTACCAGATAACTCCAGACCATATGATCCAAATGTCAAACCAAGATGGTGGAGAGAAAATGAATACAGTGACTTCCATCGGAATAAGGATCATAACGTAAACAATTGCATGAAGCTAAAACATGAGATTCAAGATCTCATAGACGCTGGTAAAGTTGTTGCTGGGAATCATCCAACCAATGCTGATCATAAGGCATTTAAAGACCCTTTGCATGCTTATGAACAAGGTGATTCCTCAAAGACCAAAGGAGGTGCCAAGGTAAATTATGCTTATG
The DNA here is from genome assembly GCF_030272615.1 of Cryptomeria japonica. Classification (NCBI taxonomy): domain Eukaryota; kingdom Viridiplantae; phylum Streptophyta; class Pinopsida; order Cupressales; family Cupressaceae; genus Cryptomeria; species Cryptomeria japonica. The sequence continues at coordinate 8,537,342 of NC_081408.1, forward strand.
CCAGCCAGGACAACATTATCAGCATGATTGAACCTTCACACTTAGAATATTGAAATGTGATTATAGTTCAAGATAAACTAAATGAATCATGATATGCAAAAGCTCTGACCAGATCTCAAAAGAAAGTTACCCCTCCAAGGAGCTAGTTCTTCCAAACTGGCTCAAGAAACATCAAATCTAATAGCTGTGCCAAATAAACAAAAGGAATCAACCTTGGACAAATTTAAAAGATTAACCTCATCATCATCCTCTGGATACAATGTAGTTGAATAGTTGAAAAGGAAAAATGCTCAAATTTCAATTTTTGAATTGCTATAGCTCTCATCTGCTCACAAGGAAATTCTACACAAAGCATTTCTCACTACCAACGTTCCAACAGATTTAGACATTGATCGGTTTCAGTCTATGGTGGGTCATCTGACTTCACCTTACTATTTGACCTTCTCTGAGGAAGATGACAATTCATTAAATCATCCACATAACCAGCCATTGCATATTGAAGCCATGATCGACAAACACAGAGTTAAACGTGTTTTGATAGATGGAGGCACGGGGTTGAATATCTGTACTTATCATCTGCTTACACAACTAGGATTCTCTGAAAATGTCATTGATCCAGGCAAGAAAATAACAATTAAAGCCTATGATGAAGAAGAGAGGACCTCCAAAGGTTTGGTATCATTACCAATCAGAGTGGGACTGGTAGAGAGAGATTTCCTTTTCCAGGTTCTCGATATTCCATTGTCATACAATATATTGTTGGGCAGACCATGGATTCATGAAATGAAGGCAGTACCATCAACATATCACCAATGCTTAAAGTTTCCTTATAATGGAGTTGAAGTCAATATTCCGGCTGATACAAATGTCATCTGTAATGCATTGACAAAAGGTGCAGATACTTTTGTGCCTCATAATAGGGCAGCCTCTCCAAATGAAGATCCAGAAACATTGATGAAAGACTTAGAAAAGAGATTGAAGATTACAGATACCGCCATGGATAGCTACAAGATAGAACCGATATTATCCTTAGTTTCTCTTCCTCCATCACCAAAACAATTAGGCAAGCCATCAGAGGCTATGAGAACACAAACTTCAGCTCCGAATACTATATATGATGGTCTCTTTATACAGTCTTCTACCTCTTTGGTAGATGAAATAGAAGAGGATGTTGTGCTTAACTAGCTCTTTAAGGAAGATAGTCCAAATGAGGAGGTACGACATTGTCAGATTTCCTCAAACCAATATGGTCGTGGTTACAAAATGATTTAGTGCATGGGGTACTCAGGTACTGGTCCTTTGGGAAGACAAAAAGAAGGTATTACTGAACCAATTCAGCTACAAACCAAATCCACACATGATAAAGCTGGACTGGGATACAATCCTAAAAAGACATCAGAACAAAAACATGTTTCTAAGTCTAAAGGCTTGAAAAAGATATTGCCTTTAACATTACATGAAGAAAATGCTAAACAAATGAAAGAAGAGTGTAGAAAAGAGAAAGAGGAATCAATAGTCAAGAAAGAAGAAATAGTCAGTGCTCAAGCTTCGACGGTATCAGCTACGATAATACAAGAAGTTGAGGTTCCTGAAGATATAAGAGATGAATTTGTAAGAATCAAAGAATTGTTTGCACCATTAAAAGTTTCAGTCACATATACTGGCAGGCAACAAGTAGATGATTCAGAGACTGATTCAAACGAGTATGAATGGGGTCCTGACTAACTTTCAGACACATCCGCTACAGAAACTCCAGAAGAATCTAGTGGTGTCATAGATGATACTCAAGAGTTGGTGCGCCTAAAATTAGAGAAGGAAATACAATAAATTAGACAAAAGAGGCAAGCAAATTATGAACAAGCATTGAAAGAAGGAATAATACCAGAAAGCTTCTCATCTATGTGTCTTTATCCTAAAACAGAACAAATCAGTTATAGCACTACACAGGAAGAGTTATAAGCTGCAGAACAAGAACCAGTTATCAGTCCAGAAGAAGCTGAATGGAGTAGATGACAGAAAGTCACAGAAACAATGAGACCATGTCAACAGGTGTGTTAGATATAAATGACAAATGAACTACAATATGAAGGAATTTGTAGCATTAAAGATGTTAGTATTGATACCATACATATGCTTACTAAATCACCTGAAATAGACTTGGAAACTTCATCTGATAACTCTGATGATTTTGATGACTCTAATGATAGTCCTGTTCATGATGATACCCACTCATCCTCAAATTCTGAATCATCTGATACAAACAATGAAAAATTGCCTACTATTCTTATTGTTGTTAAACCACGACATGACGTCCAGTTTGACTTAGTCAATGATGTTACAAGTATGTCTATTGGATTAGATCAATTAAATATTAACGTGAACTTTAATAATCATGATCTGACTCTTCTTGGTCTCGAGACACTTACGCAAGGTATCATTCTAGAACTCGACTTTTCGATTTGCAGCTGTGATAAAAATACTGTGAACACTCTTGAACCTATCCAAAATTTGTCCTTAATACATCTCGAATTGATTGACTATACTTTATAGAATCAACCCATGGATATACCTACTTTTGCCAATGACTACACATTATCCTATTATCTCAATGCAGTCGAACCTATTAACTCTTCCACCAGTGAATGGAGTGAAAATATGACTGAAGAGGATATCAAGTATCTTAGTCACAAAAAGAGGAAAGATAAAAATAAAAGATCTGATGGAGAAAACCACATTGTGGCGATGTCAGAATCTAAATAAGAAAAAATAAAGGATGTACCTAAAGGTGAAAACCTCTCTGAGGTGCCTGAAGGTGAGATACTTGGTATACTGCCCAGTCATTTTTAGGAGCAGTCTTCCATATTGATCGAGCCAACTCAGCCAGTGAATATTGAGAATCAAGACACACCACAAATTACTCACGTAGCTCAATCACTATCAGCAGAGGAATTGAAGGATTTCACTCAGCTATTCTTAGAGAAGAAAATAAATTTTGCATGGACGTACTCTGATATGCCAGGCTTGAATCCTGATCTCATTATGCACCATCTCTCAATCACACCAGGAGTAAAACTGGTTAAACAAAAACTTCATAAGATGCACCCACATGTTGCACTATTGGTCAAAGCTGAACTAGAGAAACTACTCAAAGATGGATTTATCAAAGCGATAGATTATGCTGAATGGATTTCCAACATACTACTTGTGTCAAAGGCAGATAAATCTATCAGAGTTTGTATAGATTTTAGAGATCTCAATAAAACATGTCCAAAAGATGACTTTCCATTGCCAAATATTGATATGATAGTCGACATGACAGCTGGGTATGAGATGTAAACACTAATGGATGGATTCTCTAGCTACAATCAGATTAAAATCGCTCCTGGAGATCAAGAAAAGATAGCTTTCACTTGTGCATGGGGAACCTTTTGCTGGAACGTTATGCCATTTGGGTTAAAGAACACAGGAGCGACCTATCAAAAAGCAGTTACAACTATCTTTCATGACATGATGCATAAGAATATGGAAGATTATGTTGATGACACTTTAGTGAAGACTATGAAAAGATCAACGCATATTCAAGAGTTAGGTCCTATACTTGACAGAATGGAAAAGTTCAAGCTCCGATTAAATCCAAAGAAGTGTGCATTCAGAGTGACATCTAGTAAACTACTTGGCTACATCATTTCAAAGAAGGGCATCGAGGTTGATACTAAGAAGGTCCAGGCTATAATGGAGATGTTGCCTCCAAAGAACATCAGTCAAATGAGAAGTCTATAGGGACGTCTCCAATCCATTAGAAGATTTATTTCTCAACTAGAAGACAAAGCTCAACCTTTTATAAAAGTATTGAGAAAAGGAATAATATACAATTGGGATCAACAGTGTGAACAACATCTTCAGCAGATAAAAGAGTACCTATCTAATCCATCGATATTGATGCCACCTATTCAGGGTGAGCCACTAATCTTATATATATCAGCAACTGATTCATCACTGGGGCCAATTCTGGCAAAACAGGATGACAACAAAAAGGAAAGAGCTATTTATTACATCAGCAGGACATTGGTGTCTTATGAAATGAGCTACAGATAATAGAAAAAGCATGCTTGGCATTAGTCTTTGCATCATAGAAACTGAGGCACTATATGCTCACACATTCAGTCAAGTTGGTGGCCAAAATTGATCCACTCAAGTATCTTCTTAATAAAGCAACACTCACCGGATGACTGGCAAAGTGGGTAATGATCCTTACAGAGTTTGACATTGAATATGTGGAACACAAAGCCATAAAAGGATAGGTAATTGCTGATCAACTTGCTGAAGCTCCACTTGAGGATACTCAACCACTACACATTGAGTTCCCAGATGAATCAATAATGCATCTTACTCAACAACCCTGGAAGATGTTCTTTGATGGGTCCTTTACTCAAAATGGTTCAGGTACTGGCATACTATTCATTACTCCTTAGAAGTACTCAATTCCAAAGTCTTATAAGATTCTATTCCCTTCCACAAACAACATTGTAGAATATGAAGCATTGGTAAATGGAATAAAACTAGCCATTGAATGGAAGGTTGCTGAATTACATATTTATGGAGATTCTCAGTTGGTCATCAATCAGGTCAACAATACATATCAAACTCAGGATGAGAAATTGATTCCTTACAAGAGGATGGTAGATGACTTCAATAAGTATTTTACTTTTGTATCATTCCAACAAATTCCTAGATCAGCGAATAGAGCAGCAGATGCTATGGCTACCTTGGCATCTATACCTAAGCTACAGGAGTCCAATTTTTTCTTTGATTTCCTAGTGGAAGAGTTATATTACCCTGCTTATCATTCTCCTGAGACCCAAATAGTCTATTCTATTATTGGACATGACTCATCCCGATAAAGCCACATCTATTCCTATCTTTGTGACCAAATTATCCCTGAAAACCTTACTCGTAACGAGAAAAGAAACCTAACTTGAAATGCTTCACGGTATGTTATCATAGCTAACTATTTATTTAGAGGAGGTTTGGATGGTACTTTGCTTAGATGTCTAGAAACTAAAGAATCAAAATGTGCATTATCAGAAGTCCATGAAGGTATTTGTGGATCTCATTTGAATGGTTTTACTTTAGCTCGAAAATTATTATGGGCTGGCTACTACTGGCCAAATATGGAAAAAGATGCCATAAAATTTGCTAAGACTTGTGAGAAATGTCAGCTTCATGGAAATCTCATACATGCCCCAGCGAGGGATCTCATACCATTCACTACACACTGGCTTTTCAGCAATGGGCCTTTGATCTCATTGGTCAGATATATCTCGCTTCATCCAATGGACATAAATTCATCATAACGGCCACTGAGTATTTCACCAAGTGGTTAGAGGCGGTTTCGCTCATCAAAGCAACTGGTAAACAAGTCACCTTATTCATCCTAAACTATATAATTTGCAGGCATGGGATACCTTCATCCATCATGTCTAATAATGGAGGACAGTTCAAGAATAAAGACCTGGATGAACTTTGTGAAAAATTCAAAATAAAGCAACACTGGTCATCAGTATATTACCCTCAAGGTAATGGACAAGCCGAGGCATCTAACAAAAACCTACTGACTATCTTCCACAGAACAGTGAACAAATCTAGGAAGGATTCACATCTGTAGCTCAACCCTGCACTATGGGCTTACAAAACATGTATCAGAACACCTACTGGGGCTACACCTTTCTCTTTGGTGTATGGGTCTGAAGTAGTATTACCTATTGAAGTAGAAATACCATCTCTAGGAGTTTCGTTGCAAGGTTTTGTTACTGATGAACATTGTAGAATATCTAGATTGCAAGAACTTGAATTGCTGGATGAGTGTCGACAAGTGGTGTTTGATCATCTCAAAGTGTATCAGAAGAGAATGTCCAGAGGGTATAACAAGAAAGTTCGACAAAGAGAATTTCAAGTTGGTGACCTAGTTCTGAGAGAAAATCCAAATATCAACAGTTTCGAGACAACAAAGGGAAGTTTGAACCCAATTGGCTGGGTCCCTATATCGTTACTGCAGTCTTCGGCTCTGGTTCCTATCAACTCTCAACATTGGAAGGAGAACAGCTTCGAGAACCGATTAACACCATCCACCTAAAAAGATTCTTTACTTAGCATTCTCTGCTCCAGCAAACTGTACAGCTGAAAAAGTCCTGAAAAAAATCCTTGGTAAAAAAAAATGATGATTCTCTACCAAACAGGTGAAAACCTGGCAAACAGGCGCCTCTTGTACTCAAGCGCTCCATCTATGAATGCAACATTGGCATTTCCCACTTTCAAGTATCTTTTTCTTTCGCTTGTAGATATTTTCGGTCACTTTTGTGACACCCTGGTTCGTTGGAACCCTCATGACTTGAAAAAGATCAATGTCCTAGTCTTAGGTTACTCGACAGAGCACATTACATATCCTAAGCAGTGTCAACCAAGTCATTATTTCGTCAGGGAAACCTGGTCATCCACTCCGAGTCAATCACCTGTCTCCTGACTACTACAGAGTTTTTATCACTAAGTTCACAAGCAAAACAACATAACGAAAAACAATTACTAAACAGTTTGAGCTATGAATGGAAAATTTTCTTTGTATTTTGTCTTTTATATTGATTTTTGATTACTATCCCTTTGAGTAACTCGAGGAAGTCTATTGTGACTAAGAGAAGCAAGGATTGGGGGCATAATATTTTCTTTGTTTTCTGCTTGTAGGAATGATCCCGATGATCTGGAAACATATAAATTAGCTGGGTGTCTATGATAAGAGCCTTCACATTAAGGTGAAATCACCTCACATACCTCGACTCCGCTTATTTGTATGCTACAAGGAGGTCCATGTCATTTCTTTATCTATTTTGAGGGAATTTCTTTATGATGCAATTCGGGTCCCTGTGAAATCTGTCCAAGGATATGAACAAAAAAAGGGTCATTGCGAACAAGATAATTAATATTGCACATTGAAAAATAAAGGAACTCTAACTTGCCTGTTGTGTTCGTTATGCTCAGTGATGAATCTTAAGTATTTTAAATCCAGTGACTAGGTTTAGGTTGCATTTTGCACATCATTTTGCATTTCATTCTGCATTTTAGTGAATCTAGGGTGATTTTGGTGTGATAATAATAATCTCTTTATCTTCAGAATGAGAGCTGAAAGCATCATCATTTCTTACGCTAAGTGGTCTATTTATCATTATTTCTCTGATCGAGTACTTGTGTTTTGAGATGTTTAGCTACATACATAACATTTCATATAGATTCATTCATTTTATTATTAATCATTTGTATTCATCTTATTACATAGAAAACAAAAATTTTTGCATTGCTCATTTTCATTCATTTATTTGCATATGAAAAGAAACAAAAACATAGACATCCATAATCATTTGCAATACATACATTCATGCTAAAAAAGAAATGCATACATATAGAATAAAGCATATAGAAACATCTCATAATTTAATTGACACAGGTACAATGAAGTCAAATCGGATCTCATATATATATATCATCTCAAGTCTAAAAGTACAAAATGATGTCCAATGACATGTACAAACTCCCATCGGAGTAAGAATCGTATAGGCTACAAAAAAATGGGTGTGTCTACAAAAAAATATCTGAGCTACAAAAAGAATCATCTAGCTGGCACCCTCTCCCTCATCACCTAATGAAGGAGGAGGAGCCTGATGCCCAGGATCCTGTCGAGGTGCTCGTGCTCCCTTCGATCTGGCCATATACTGTGAATAAGGTTGCACCTATTGTGCAACAGGAACTACAACACTATACGCTGCTACATAATAAGATGCCCTACTACTCTAGAGAAGGACCTCCTGTCGTAGAGACTCTATCTCTGCTGCTACACTCAGTCCTCACCGAGCGGCCAGATGTCAGTCTCGCTTCGCTAGCTAAGTCTACACCACTATCAATTGTGACTGTAGCTCTGCAAGATGTGCTCTCATTGACCGACCCGTGTCAGCCCCCTGCTCTCTCGCAGGCTCTTCGCCGCTCCACCCTGCTCCTCTCACCGCTGACGGACCTGCCTCAGAGCTGCTCACTCCTCCTCTCCCCCACCCAACCTCATGCCTACTCTCTCAAGGGATCCACCCTCACCCCTTTGTTGTACAATGTCGGCTCGCACTCCGCTGCTGCTAGCACCAGGATCACCACCAGTCCATCGTGGAGCATCTGGTCTCTGGCCCTATCCCTGCCTATGACCCTGTCTCTGTGCCTATCACTGTGCTAGTGCAGGGGCATCATCTTCCACATCCTAAATATGAGGAGCATGCTCTTCAGGATCTGTAAACCAAGGGAATGGATGCTGCTAAAAATATTCCCACCTTAGGTGGTGTAAACCTATCAGCTCCTGGATAGCCAAGGCATAAGATAGCCTAGGTGCCCAACCTTGCCTCTCCTCGTCAGCATACCTAGCATATGTTGTAAACTCCTATGAGATCCCCTGAGGCTGACCATACTGCCTCTTCACTCGTGAAATGATGAATCGCTTCACAACAGTCTGCGATCTCCCAATAAGTGGGCGTGTGACAAATAGATCTCTGCGTACTGCCCGCCAGTCATCCCATGGCTCTAACCCTCTATATGGTCGCCATACGATAGCTATCAAGTCATCGAGCTATCCTCTCCAGAAGTCTATCTTGCTTAGATGGGGTTGCGTAATATATCTAGCATATCTAAAGATGATCGACTGTCCTAGCTCCCTGTTGTCTGTCACTATCGACCGACAAACGGGAAGGTGCTCCCAAGCCCACACCTGCAAAATGTACACCCCAACAGCCATTCTCCGCCCCTCTCTGTAAACAATCTCATGCATCTCTCGATACATGTGGGCCAATAAGAAGGAACCCCAACCAAGTCTCTGAGGGGACTCTATCAATCACTGGAGCATCCAGCCCCATCTGCTCTGGAAACCCTACTACCCCCGGTCTGGCATCAAAAAGCACCCAATAAAACCTGCTAGGACACATGCCAGCAGATACTCCTCACCGTACTTTCTCATCAGTATATCCCAACTCATAGAACGAGTCAAGATATTTGGATCCCTGAATACATTCGTCAGTGCCTACAGTCCAAGTAACAATGTAGTATCATAGTCCACCTTATCCCCAGCAAAAGGGATACGAAGGATCCTGTACACATCCGTAGGAGTGATGATCAATTCCCCAACTGGCAAATGAAAGGTATTATGCTCCAAATGAAATCATTCTACCAATGCTGTGAGCATCCCGTGGTTCACACTGATATCAAGTAACCTCATCAAATGAGTCAAGCCGCATAAATCAACATGAGCCTGCTTAACCTCAGACAAATCTTGAAATAAAGCCATCGTGGGTGGATATACACATTTGAAGAGCATAGGAGGTAAACAAACCTACACAAAACCCAACAACGAACATCATAAAACATTCCAAATTAGCCTACAAGAGAAGTTAAACATCATGCAAATCCAAATATGTTAAATGCAAAACCAAAATTTCATGTTTACACTTTCAAAAATTGTCACTGTTTTTCGAACGACAAAACACAGTTAAACAACATCTTGTACGAGTCAGGAATGACTCTTGTATGAGAGAATAACCTCAAATGACAACATTTTATACAACGCACAATAAAATGGTCTCCTAACTGACCTGTTGTACGACACAAGGGTTACTCCCATACGACAATTCTAATGGGTTTAAACAATAAAAGAAAATTTGCCAATTTCTCGTATGAGACATAATCCTGTCTTGCACGATAGACCAAAAAAATTCAAAATTGGAAATATAAAGAGGCTAAAGATCGATCACTTACTATTGGCTCGTAGTTTTGAGGTCGATTATGTCTTCTCTAGCGCTGAAATCAATGCTAACAAGTAGGGACCACCATTTTTCTTCATAGAAGGCTTTTGAATTTTCTCACTTGGAGGGTTAAAATGAATTGAAAATGACACTTTTGTCCTATATATAGCCTAAAACCTAATTTTTCAATTTGCTCCGATGGACATGAAAATTGTACCCTTGGATAATATGCCTGCTCTAATTACATTTTCAGGATTGAAATCGAAATTTGAGATCGTCTTGCTAGTCAATTTCAAAATTTTGACCACTTAGTGCTTTTTCATCAAATGCTCATTTTTTCTTCAAATTGTGCTCTATTTCAAAACACTGAATCTTATATCAATTTCAATTCTACCAGTCAACTCTACACTCAATTTCTCATCAATCATTGCCAAATCTCCAAAAAAATCCTCAAAATCAATTTGTGCTCAAATAACTTATTTTCACCAAACAATTGCCTATAATCAACTACCCTTGCTATCTTTCGATTTCGCTCCTGAGGGGGCATACTCATGACCTTATGACTTCACATCTCACAAGTCAAGAATTTTTTTCAAATCTTCATCAAAAGTCGAGCAAAATCTTTCCAATTAAAGAAAAAAATCCTTATTGCTAAGGGGCATCTCAACTTCATCGCTTCACATCAAGTTGAGATCTCTCAATCATCTGAATCAAATCAATCACTAGGGGCATATCAGTTTCATCACTTCAAATCAAGCTGATATTTGTCTTTCATCTGAATTAATCTCTTAACATTAATCATTTTCATCGCTTCAAATCAAACTGATTATTTGTTTAAACTCAATCAAAAGTTTAAACAGTTTCTTTGGTCATTCTAAATCTAAGCAGGTGTTCAGTATTCATTTCTTGATCAAGCTGGGCAGTTTATTCTTCACTCATTGTGTCTTGATCAATCAAGTTCAAGATCAATTTTTATCATCATTCACTGTATCTAAGATCAATCAAGTTCTAGATTAGTAACATCCGCTTCTTGATCAATCAAGTTCAAGTTCAGTATCTTTGTTTTCTATCCTTCCTTAGTTCAATCAAGTTCGGGATCGGTATCACTTTAATTAGACCTCATTTAGCTTTGTCACTTCGAATCAAGCTAAACACCTAGTTTTTTATCTAGTTCGTGATCAATCAAGTTCAGAACTGGCATCTCCTAGACATCACACATTCTTTGAATCAAAGCATTGCTCGCACATTAATTCAAAGAGGGGCAAATGTAATACCCTAAAATTGGCCATCTAAACCATGGGCCCCTAATCTCGATAACATCACCAAGGTCCTAACCAAAGACAATTAAATCAATCTTGAGCACATTATTAATTCTTTAATTATCAAAAATCACATGGCAAATCAACCACTCAATATTAATTAAATATTTATTTAATTAATTGAATTATTTCAAGAATATTCATTTTGATCAATTATCCCATTTTAATTTATTAAATATCTTTGCATATTTAATTAATTAATAAATTTACCATTCAATCATGCGAAAGGATTAATTTATTACAAAAGATGAATTAATTTATTACAAAGAGTTGAATTGAAACAAAATAAAAGTCAAAAAAAGAATCAAATTGAGAGAGAAATCAAACTTGAGATATTATTTCTTTTTCTAAATTTAGAACTTGAAATCAGAAAAGCAATTTAATTGAATTGTTGAATTATTCTCTAAAATTGGAACTCAAAGCTTTTCAGAAAAAGAAGTTCAGTTGCATTAAGAAAACTCTTTTCTTGATTAAATTGAAGAATTATCTATTTTTATCAGATATGCATGGAATTAATTTATTATTATTTTCCAATGCAACTTGGACTTCTAATTTGAATGCATTTCAATTAAACTATAATTGGAATCTATCTCAAGGTTAACTCAACCTGATTTCTCAATTATTTTCAATTAATCCTAAATTGTGCTTTTTGTAATTCTCTATAAATTCAGTCTTCAGCTCTCATTCCAATTCACCCCAGAGATTTTTGAGAACACGCTTCGAAATTATTATCACGCTAATTTCGCTATGGAGTCATTGAAATCATTGTGCTTTTTTAGATTACTTGCATCCATTTTACATTCATTATTGCTTGCATGCATTGTTGCTTGAATTTGCTTGAACTATTCATCCATCTTGCATCCATATAGCTTAATATCATATAGATTAAATCCTTCATCTTGGTGTAGTCTAGTCACTGGTATTGCTTATAAAAATCTAAGAGCAATCTTATACTCGCATCTTTTAGAAGGCAATTAGTTGCTTTGCTATGGTTTATTTCTTATTGATTATTGATCACTAACCATGCATATAATGAATTAATTGAAGTGGTGTGTTTGCAACTATAGGTTCACTTTTTCACACACACAGGTATATGTTTCCCCTCTTATTGATCTTGTCATTTTCCTATTTTGCATCTGCTACCCTAGTTGCGAACTGCAAGTTAAGGTAGCTAGAGTCCTCTGCTCGAGCAGTAAAGAATGAGTTGAGGTTTCCTCTGCTTGGAGTGGATGGGTTCTTGTGTTTGTTTCTTTGTACTGTGCTGGTGGTTTTTGCATGCCTTCCTCCTTCCTTTTTTTGGTTTGGTGTGGGGTTAAGGTTTTAGACCTAGGTGGAACCTATGTTGCATGGTTTCTCTTAGGGTTTTTGGTTTCTCCTTTTCCCTCAGATTATCTTGTATCATAGGGGAGGGTTTTTTCTTGTTGTCATGTTGTTCATTTTTATGGCGGAGGTGTTCTTAATGGAACCCTAACTAAAGGCCCTAAGGGGAGGGGTACACTATTTACTTCTTTTTACCCTTTGCCTCTTTTCTCTACTTGATCTAGTAGGCGAAATGGGGTTGTTTTTTATTCCTTATGTGCCTTGGTGTTCATTTGAAGACTTATTGAGGGTTTGTCTACTTGGGTCCAACCATTTTATTTCTTGCAATATCTTCTGGCCTGACCTCTCTCTACGACATGGGTTTTGTCTAGTCTGGCTTATTGATGTGGCCCTTCCTTATTTGGAGGTGGATATGGATGGTATTGGAGATAACCACCCTCCTATAGAGGTAGATTTTGGATTTATGGTAAAGTCTGGGTGGTCTTGGTGGATGGAAGGTGATGACCTATTTGTAGAGGTTGGTTGGTTGATTGTTTTTTCTACTCATTTAGGTCTCTTATTCAACATTAGTTTTTGGGATCCTTCTTACAACCTTGTTGTCCAGCAATAAATTATGATTCCATCTCTTGGTTGCTGGACTTTGATTCATGGTTTGAAGCTTTCTTCTCTCTATTGATGGTTTCCTAGCTTCAACCCCTATTGAGGTGGGTTCCTATCCTATTGAGATGGATAGATGGTTTGTTGTTAGAGATGTAACTTGTAGAAGCTTTGAGGTTTCTATCTTCATCTTGGTGGTTTTGGGACCCATTACAAAACCCATTCCAAATGTTAGGGGATCCTTTCAAAATCACCATGTTTATGTTCAAATCTTAATGATTATTTTGTAGTCTCTTGTCTAGTTGGATGCTGACAGTTTTAAAGGGCCCATTATACATTGTGTTTGTTTTTGGTTAAGGTCTCATCTAACTTTTATCTACTTGCATTTTTTTTTTGACAATTTAAGGGAGTCGGGAATATCCTTGTTGTTCGGGTAAGGGTGTTTGTTAAACCCTCATCATTTTCTTTAAAGACCTATAGTGTGAGGTTGTAGCCCTGGTGGTGTGGCCAACCTGATTTGTATTGGCTATCTCTATTTTTTTTGGCTGGATCTATTTGATTGTGGTTGTGCTAGTTTTTGGCTGGCATTTGTTAGTTCAGTCATGTATGGGCTTTTGATTTTCAATTTTTGTACTCTTTGGTAGCGTATTATTGTGGATTCCAAATCCTTGTAAAATCTAAGGGTTTCAGGTCCCTTGAAAACCAGTTGTAAGGGGTTGCGAGTCCCCTCAAAATCTATTTTTTCCTTAATAATAAAACATAATTATAAACAAACAATATTTACAATGATAAATTATACATACAATGTACCCCCCCTTGCAACCCCTTATGCAAATTTATCAATGAAAATCTTTTATTACTTAATTGTTGAGATAAAATTTACCAAAAAATTCTCCCACTTGTTGAACACCTTGCAACAAAAATAGGAGGGGTACCGACATCATATTTTAATTGCTAGGTGTTGAGAAGCCCATTCACTCGGAACACCATCTAAATTTCTTCAAACTGACAACCTTAGAGAATCTACAATATTAATAAAACTATGTACCTTAACTAGCTTCACCCTACCATCCTCAAGCACATATCTAAAAAATTGATATTAAACATCAATGTGCTTGGTCTTCTAGAATGAAATGTTAGGTTTTTAACTAGGTAGATTGCACCTCGACTATCACAATAAACTATCATTGCACCTTTTAGTCCAATATATGAATAAAGTCTCTTAAATGCAAAATGGTTTCTTTAAAAGCATGAGTATCTACTTATACTATGCTTTGATAGTCTACAAGGAAACAACCTATCACTTAATCATATAACTAATTGTACCACCAGATAAACTAAACACATAAGAAGTTTGAAATCTTCCACTATCAACATCACCTACTTATTTTAAATCCACATAACCATGAATATTATAGAAATGCCATCTCTTATCAATTTATAATGATAATTTGAAAGAATACTTTGAAGAACCCTTCAAATATCCAAATAATGTTATAACTACATCCCAATAAACTCTACTATGATTAGACATATATCTAAAAATAAATCCAACTGGTTAGACAATTTCTAGTCTAGTTCTAGTTATAGCATATATCAAACTTCCAACTACAGTTTTGTAGGACACTGAACTTGTGTCTTTCATTTCTAATCTGGATTTAGAAGAATAAAAAATAGATAACTTTATTCCAACTTTAAACGGAACATATAATGATGTACAATCTTTCCTATTCAACCTCTATAAAATTGAATTCACATACATACTCTAGCCTATCTAGATCTTTTTATTCAATGGTTGGATAATTTCTATACCCTTATATTAAGAGAAAGATACTCATTTGAACAATATCTTAATCTATTGAGTACATTACTTATATCTCCTTTATACTTTTTGTTTTCTATTCACTATTCTTCTATTCCCCTCATCAAATTTTTTACTCATTGGCAACTACCTACTTATATATCTGATTAGGTATGCAACCCTTATATGATATCCTTAAGGCTAATCTCTTTCCTTAGTTACCTATTCAGGAACTATCTTGCCAGATCACATCATTATCTCTCTAGACTAGGTGTCTGTATTCTGTATTTTGGTCAACAATAACTATGTTTAAACTAAATGTAGTTTTATTATGTATATATAATATTCACATAATTCAAATTCTAGAATATAATGATTTATTCCCTTAACTAGTGTTTCTTAAGTTCTTTTAAAATACTTAAATGATCTTCATTTATATGAGTTATTTGTTGATACCATAATATTTTTTTCTTCTAAAGGTATCTTTCTCTTTAAAATAAGATCCCACTAAGGTTATATTAATTAAATAAATAATAAATATTTAATTAATTAATGGATACGAGATGGTTAAATCAAGTGTGATCAAGTATGTATGGATTTAGGTGTCTATACCATGAATAATGTTGGTACTTTTAACATGATTCCTAATGACATTTCTCAACTCTGCAACCTCCAAGGAAAATTGTGATATTTTGGATACTTTAGAGCTCTTTCAAATCACCACACTCTCTCTTACGCTTAAAAAAAAAATCAAATAATAATAGAATAAATATTATCAACTTAGGAGTACATTATGTCATATTCATGGGAGCAGGCCATGTTGATTTAGATGGATTCTCTTCCTAAAAGTCATGCTTTAATGGCTCATTCTTCCAAAGGAAAGGGTGAGTATTAGAGGAAGCACAAGATGAATCTATCTTCAAGTGGTGAGTGTATCCCCAAGCTTAAGGTGAGGAATGATCAAAAGGACAAACCTCCTTCTCATCATTATCCTTCTAAATTAGGAGAGTTTTGTTCTAAGTCCAATCAAGAGATAGAGAATTGTTCCTTTTGTGGAAAATTTAGGGATACCAATGCACAATGTTTTATGAATTTTGCATTGGAGAAGCTACGAGAGAGCACAATCTTTCCATTCCTAAGTGTTATTCAATTGGTATAGGGTAAGCTCCATGGATGACTCTATGGTGATGTGCAGACAAATTCCTTTCATGTTGCAAACAACTTATTTGTGCCCCGTGGATGACTCTATGGTGATGTGCTTAGCTATTGTCTGACTGGTGTTTCAACTCATTGGTTGGAGGGAGGGTGAGGTAGTGGTTTCTTCTTATAGGCATAGTGGGACTATGAGGTGGGTCTATGTTGCAAGGATTTTGTGACTTGAGTTATCCCATTTTTTCCATGATGTGTGCTCATGTTATCATTCGAAGGTATCTTTCTAGGGATTTGATGGGATTTTTCGTTAAAGAAGATGAAGAGAATTAGGAAGGTGATGGTAGGGTATATGTTTCCCCTCATATTGATCTTGTAGTTATCCTATTTTGGGTACCCTACTCCAGTTGCGAAGAGGAAGTTAAGGTAGCTAGAGTCCCCTACTCGAGTAGCAAACAATGAGTTGAGGTTTCCTCTACTAGGAGAGGATGTGTTATTGTGGCTATTTTTTTGTACCGTGTTGGTGGTTCTTGACTGCCTCCCTCCTTTTTGTTGGTTTGGTGTATAGGTAGGCTTTGGGACCTAGGTGTAACCTGTGTTGCATGGTTCTTCTTAAGGTTTTTGGTTTCTCCTTTTCCCTAGGATTATCTTCTATCCTAGGGAAGGGGGTTTTATTTGTTGTCATGTTGTTCTTTTTCATGGAGGTGGTGTTCTTAATGGAACCCTGTTTGAAGGCCCTATGGGTAGGGGTACACTATTTGTTTCTTGTGACCTTTTGCCTCTTTTCTCTACTTGATCTAGCAGGCCACATTGGGTTGTTTTTTATTCCTTATGTGCCTTGGTGTTCATTTGAAGACTTATTGAGGATTTTTCCTCTTGGGTCCAGCCATTTTCTTTATTGCAATATCCTTTGGCCTGACGTCTCTTTACAACATAGGCTTTCTCTATTTTTCCTTATTGAGGTGGCCCTTCCTTCTTTGGAGGTGGAGATGGATGGTATTGGAGACAACCTCCCTCCTATAGAGGCACAGTTAGGTGTTGTGGTGAATTTTGGGTGGTCCAGGTGGATAGTTGGTGATGACCTATTTGTAGAGGTCAGTTGGTTGATTGTTTTTTCTCCTTGTTTAGGTCTCTTATTCAACATGTGGTTTTGGGAGCCTTCTTAAAACCTTGTTGTCGAGCAATACGATGTGATTCCATCTCTTGGTTGTTAGACTTTGATTCATGGTTTGAAGCTTTGTTCTCTCTACTGATGGTTTCCAAACTTTCCCCTATTGAGGTGGGTTCGTATCCTATTCAGGTGGATAGATGCTTTGCTATTAGAGATATGACTTTAATAAGCTTTGAGGTTTCTATCTTCATCCTTTCTATTTTGGGAGCCATTACAAAATGCATTCTGAAGGTTAGGGGATCCTTTCAAAACCCCCATGTTTCTATTCAAATCTTAATGGTAATTTTGTGTTTTCTTGTCTGGTTTGATGCTGACAATTTTAAAGGGCCCAGTATAGACTATGCTTGTTTTTGGTTAGGGTTTGAGCTACCTTTTAGCTACTTGCATTATTTGTCACAGTTTAAGGGATCTAGGAATATCCTTGTTTTTTGGCTAAGTGTGTTTGTTAAACCCTCGCCATTTTCTTTAAAGACCTATAGTTTGAGGTTGTAGCCCTGATGGTGTGGCCAACCTGACCAAATCTATTTGATTATGTTTGTGCTAGTGTTTGGTTGGCATTTTTTAGTTAGTTGTGTATGGGCTTTTGATTTTCAATTTTTGTACTGTTTGGTAGTGCATTATTGTGGATTCCAGATCCTGGTAAAATCTAAGGGTTTTAGGTTCCTTCAAAACTAGTTGTAAGGGGTTTTGGGAACCCTTAAAACCTATTTTTTCCTTAATAAAAAAACATGATGATAAATTATAGATAAAATGTACCCCCCTTGCAACCTCCTATGCAAATTTAACAGTGAAAATCTTTTACTACTTAAAGGTTGAGACAAAATTTTCCTAAAAACTCTCCCACTTGTTGAACACCTTGCAACAAAAAGAGGAGGGGTACCGACATCATATTTTAATTGCTATGGGCTGAGGATCCTATAGACTCTAAACAACATCTAAACTTCTTTTTATTGACAAACTTAGAGAATCTACAATATTCATCAAATTATGTACCTTAACTAGCTTCATTCTACCATCCTTGAGCACATATCTAAAAAAATGATATGGAACATCAATGTGCTTGGTCTTCTAGAATGAAATGTTTGGTTTTTAACTAGGTATATTGCACTTTTACTATCACAATAAACTATCATTGCACCTTTTGGTCAAATATATGAACAAAGTATCTTAAATGTCAAATGGTTTCTTTATAAGCATGAGTATCTACTTATACTATGCTTTGATAGTCTATAAAGAAATAATCTATCACTTAACCATATAACTAATTGTACCACCCGATAAAGTAAACACATAAGAAGTGAGAAATATTCTACTATCAAAATCACCTACTTATTTTAAATCCACATAATCATGAAGATTATAGAAATATCATCTCTTATCAAGTCATAATAATAAAATGAAAGAATACTCTAAATCACCCTTCAAATATCCAAATAATGTTATAACTACATCCCAATAAACTCTACTAGGATTAGACATATATATATAAAAAGAAAGCCAACTGGTTAGACAATTTCTAGTCTATTAGAAACTATAGCATATATCAGACTTCCAAATACAGTTTGGTAAGATGCTCAAATTGTGTATTTCATCTCTAATGTGGATATAGGAGAATAAAAAATAGATAATTTTATTCCAACTGTAAAGGCAACATATAATGTTGTACAATATTGCCTGTTAAACCTCTGTAAAATTGAATTCACATACATACTCTAGCCTAGGTAGAGCTTTTTATTCAATGGTTAGAGAATTTATATACCTTTAGATTATGAGAAAGATACTTATTTTAACGATGTCTTAATCTATTGTGTAGATTCCTTATATCTCCTTTATACTTTGTATCTTCTATTCACTATTGTTATATTACCCTCATCATCTTTTTTACTCATTGGCAACTACCTACTTATATTTTTGATTAGGGATGCAACCCTTAAATACTATCCCTAAGCCTAATCTCTTTCCTTAGTTACCTATTCAGAAACTATGTTACCAAATTACATCATTATCTCTCTAGACCAACTGTCTGTATTATTTATTTCAATCAACAATAACTATATTAAAAGTAAATATAATTTTATTCTATATATATAATATTCACATAATTCAAATTCTAGAATACAATGATTTATTCCCTTAACTATTTTTTCTTAAGTTCTTTTAAAATACTTAAATAATATGAACATTTATATGAGTTATTTGTTGGTACCATAACCTTTTTTTTCTTCTAAAAGTATCTTTCTCTTTAAACTAAGAACCCACTAAGGTTATAATAATTTAATAAATAATAAATATTTAATTAATTAATGGATAAGACATGGTAAAATCAATTGTGATCAATTATGTATGGATTTAGGTGTCTATACCAAGAATAATGTTGTTACTTTAACATGCTCCCTAATTTCATTTCTCAACTCTGCAACCTCGAAGCCAAAATGTGATATTTTGGATACTTTAGAGCTCTCTTATGCTTAAAAACAAAATCAAATACTCATGGAATAAATTTTATCAACTTAGGATTACATTATGTCATATTCATGGGAGAAGGCCATGTTGATTTAGATGGATTCTCTTCCTAAATGTCATGCTTTAATATCTCATACTTCCAAAGGAAAGGGTGAGTATTAGAAGAAGCACAAGATGAATTTGTCTTCAAGTGGTGAGTGTCTCCCCAAGCTTAAGGTGAGGAATGATCAAAAGGATAAACCTCCTTCTCATCTTTCTCCTTCTAAATAAGGAGAGTTATGTTCTAATTCCAAGAAAAATATGGAGAATTGTTCCATTTGTGGAAAGTTTAAGCATACCAATGCACAATGTTTTATGAATTTTGCATGGGAGAAGCTACGAGAGAGCACAATATTTCCATTCCTAAGTGTTCTTCAATGGGAAAAGGGTAAGCTCCATGGATGAATCTGTGGTTATGTGCAAACAAATTCCTTTCATGTTGTAGACAACTTCTTTGTGCCCCATGGACGAGTCTATGGTGATGTGCTTGGCTGTTTTTTAGACTGGTGTTTTAGCTCCTTGCTTGGAGGGGGGGCTGAGGTAGTGGTTTCTTCTTATAGGCATGGTGGGAGTGTGAGGTGGGTTTATGTTGGAAGGACTTTGTGATTTTAATTATCTATGTTTTTTTGTGGTATGTGCTCATGTTATCGTTTGAAGGTGTCTTGCTAGGGATTCGATGGGATTTATGGTTCATGACAACGAAGAGAATGGGGAAGGTTAGGGGAGGGTATATGTTTTTCCCTCTTCTTGATCTTGTAGTTATCCTATTTTGGGTCCCCTACTCTAGTTGGGAAGAGAGAGTTATGGTAGCTAGATTCCCCTGCTCAAGTAGCAAATAATGAGTTGAGGTGTCCTCTGCTAGGAGAGGATGGGTTCTTCTGGCTATTTCTTTGGACTTTGTTGGTTGTTTTTCAATGCCTCCCTCCTTATTTTTGTAGGTTTGGCATGGGGGTAAGGTTTGGAACCAAGGTGCAACCTTTGTTGCATGGTTCTTCTTAGGGTTTTTGGTTTCTCCTTTCCCCTCAAATTATCTCGTATCCTAGGAGAGGGGTTGTTGTTTCTTGCCATTCTATTCTCCTTCATGGCGGTGGTGGTCATAATGGAACCCTAGCTGAAGGCCCTAAGGGTAAGGGTGCATTGTTTACTTCTTGTGACCTTTTGCCTCTTTCTCTACTTGATCTAGCAGACCACATGGGGTTATTTTTTCATTGCTTATGTGCCTTGGTGATTATTTGAAGACTTATTGAGGGTTTGTCTTCTTGGGTCCAGCAATTTTCTTTGTTGTAGTATCTTTTGGATTGACCTATCTCTGTGACATGGGTTTTCTCTAGTTTGTCTTATTGTGGTGGCCCTTCCTTCTTTGTACGTGGAGATGGATGGTATTAGAGACAACCCCCATGTTTTGTGTTCAACTTTTAATGGTTTTTTAATGTTTTCTTGTCTATTTGGATGCTGACAGTTTTAAAGGGCCCAATATAGATTGTGGTTATTTTTGGTTAAGGTCTCAGCTAGCTTTTAGCTTATTGCATTGTTTCTCACAATTTAAGGGAGCCAGGAATATCCTTGTTCTTCAGCTAAGGGTGTTTGTTAAACCTTCTTCATTTTCTTTAAAGACCTATAGTTTGAGGTTGTAATATTGATAGTGTGGCCAACCTAATTTGTATTGGCTATCTCTTAATTTTTTGGCTAGATTTATTTGATTGTCATTGCACTAGTATTTGGCTAGAATTTGTTAGTTCAGTTGTGTATGGGCTTTTGATTTTCAACTTTTGTACTCTTTACAATGATAAATTACACATAAAATGTACCCCCCCTTGCAACCCCCTATGCAAATTTATCAATGAAAATATTTTATTACTTAAAGGTTGGGACAACATTTTCCTAAAAAATCCCCCACTTGTCGAACACCTTGCAACAAAAATAGGTGGGGTATTGACATCATGTTTTAATTGGTAGGGTCCGAGGAGCCCATAGACTCTGAACACCATCTAAACTTCTTTATACTGAAAACCTTAGAGAATCTAAAATATTCATCAAAATATGTACCTTAACTAGCTTTACCCTACCATCCTCAAGGATATATATAAAAATTTGATATTGAACATTAATGTGCTTGGTCTTGTAGAATGAAATGTTTGGTTCTTAACTAGGTATATTGCACTATGACTATCACAATAAACTATCATTGCACCTTTTATTCCAATATATGAATAAAGTCTTTTAAGTTCCAAATGATTTCTTTACAAGCATGAGTATCTACTTATATTATGCTTCGATAGTCTATAAAGAAACAACCTATCACTTAATCATATAACTAATTGTACCACGAGATAAAGTAAATACATAAGGAATGCAAAATCTTCTACTATCAACATCACATGCTTATTTTAAATCCAGAAAACCATTAAAATTATTGCCTGTTCCTCATGTTCTCAGCTCGTGCAGGTTGTTTGGGAGGTGTGCAAGGTTTTTCCTACATGGCCATTTGGTGGGTGCTTATTTATGGGTTGTTACTCGGACTCGACTTGACTCTGGAGAGCAGCCATTATAATGGCATGGATGTTTGTGTTGGTAGCAACACTAGTTAGTGGTCAATGGTTATATGCCCTAGGACAATCCTTGGTGATGTGGGTAGCTTTGGGCTTCTTATTTTTGTGCCCCTCCTTTTGGGTTGAGATTTTTCTTCCTCTTCCTCATTATTGGGCATTTTTTATTTTATTTCTCTAAGGGTTTGGATGAGGGGAAGGAGGAAATTCAAGGATCCCAAGTCTTTTCATGTTTTGCACATGTGGTCGCATGCCTATTTTGAGTTGTTCATTGTGCTATTTCAAAGAGTTTTGTTATCTGTACATATTTTTGGCTATCCTATTGTGGATCTTCCCATGTTTGCCTCATGGATGTTTTCCCTTTCAAATATTATTTAGTGTCCTCGGTTATTTTTAGTTCTTACTATTGACGTGACCATGTCTTCTTTTTAGGTGGAGATGGCTAGTATTGGTGATAACTTTCCTCCTATTGGATTGGAGCTTGATACTACAGATGATGTTGGGAGGTGTTGGTGGGAGGCTATTGTTAATTTTCTTGGTGGCTAGCCTGATTCTGAGTATGGTTTTCTAGTTTTTTTCTCTCCTTTAGCTCCTATTGAGGTAGTGTTTTTGGAGAGTCTTTTGATCTCAGTTTTGGTCTTAAGTTTGAGGTTATGGGCACCTTTCCAAAACCCTTAAAGGTCTCTTATTATCCTCTTGCCTATTGTCATAAATCTCATTTCAAGATATTTTGCCCTCCTATAGACGTGAAGTGACTGCATGGGTTATGGGCTAAGGGTCTCTTTAGAAGGCTATTGTTTGTGTTGCTGGTTAAGGGAGCCAGTCAAAACCCTTATGGTTTTCCTTGTAGAAGGTTTTTCTAGCCTTGTCAAAACCCTATATCCTAGATCATGATTAAGGGATCCTCTAAAATCCCTATTGCTAGTTGTGGGAGCCTTATAAAACCCACTTTCATGATTGGGGGAACTTGGAAAACCCCATGTCTCTTGTTCTTGCTAGGGACAAACTAGATGCTGAAAGATTTCAAGGGAAAAATTTGGCCAGTTCTTGTTTTTGGTTAGGTCCAGGCCATTGTTCTACCCTAGAGAAGCTATTACAGGTTATGAGAGCCTCATAAAACCATTCTTGTTGGCTAAGGGTGCCTGATATACCCTCGAGCTATTGTTTTTGAGATATTTTGCTTGCTATTTTAGGTCATTTATTCTACTAGCCTAATTTGTAATGGTGCATTCCTAGGTAATGTTTGGCTAGTGTTTGGTGGTTGGTAGGTGTTGTGTTTGTTCTCTTCCATCCTTTGCACCATTTGTTATAGGATCTAGACACCAGTAAGTCCAGAAGGTATCATATCAATTCTAAAACTTGTGGTTTGCTTCCAAGTAGACCAGTTTATTTATCATGGGCAACTTTTTGTTATAAAGTGTTTCGAGGGCCCTTCGAAACCTATGTAGAAGTTGAAATGCCTCCAATTAACTGGGATGAGGAAGAGAAAGATGATATACAATTAAGGACCAAAGGAGTTTTGGAAAGGACCGTGGCGTGGGTGGCCAATAAGAAAGCAATAAAATCAGGCATTAAGTCTAATTCTGCGAGAAGTAATAAGGATCCTCTACCTTCACCAAAGCATCTTTCTAACAATGCTTCTATACATGTTCGTGTGGGTAAGGATAACAAGTCACCCCAACTTAGACATAGGTCTAATTAAACTTTGGATTTTTGTACTCCTCAGCATACCTGGTCCCGAAGTGTCACTCAAAGAAAGATGGATCAGGCAAAGGACATAGGGGTGAAAGATACCATTCTCGATGCCTAGATATTTGAAATTGAAGACTTGGACGACAATGTTGCTAGTGCCCTGGATTCTCATATGGTGACTGTGGCTATGACGCCACCTTCCAAGATGATTGAAGGAACCACTAGTTCTAGTGCAAATCCTAAGTGGTTGACCACCTCGGTGAACAAAAGACAGAGTTTTCTTCCCATGACTATTCTGATTCAGGAAATGGTCGTTAAGTACACAAAGAAGAATCCAAAGCCGAAAAGGTTCAAAACAATCGCTCGCCTGGACAATGATGAGGGAAATGGAAAATGGGTTGCTAAAATCGCCTCATATAAACCCAAGGATGAAAACAAGTAGGCTAGCATTGATGATTTCAAGATCACAAAGGTGGAATTGGGAAACATGAGTAGAGACATAGACAATCATTTCTTCTAGGTATCGGCAGAGAAAATGCTCACTAGGTCAGACATGGATGGGCAAGAAAAGAGAGAACTAAAGCAACACATAAATGTTCTGGCCCAGTTCATCGATAGTATTGGTTGCCTTGGGGCACTCCCAATATCTCATGCTACAGAGAACTTTGACCCAACTTCGCCGAAAAATAAAAAGCTAATGAGCCAAGTTCAACGGGCCAAGAGTATTGCTAAATTTGTGGAGAAATAGATTGAGGGAATAATCAAGGACAGTGAGAAAATAAATTTGGGCGATTAGTCCAACCCAAAAGAGGTAACAATTGACAAGTGTTGTTCTACGGAGGAGAAGCGAGCACTTGGCATGCTACTAAAAAAATACATTGATGTCTTCGCTTGGTCCTACGATGACCTGAAGGAGTTTAGAGATGGGCATTTTCAGCATCAGATTCTGTTGAAGCCAGGCATCTCTCCTTTCAGGAAAAAATTGAGGAATTTCAACCCCATAATGGTGGATGCAATTTTTAAAGAGGTTGATAAAATGCTTAAGGCCAGAATCATATATCCAATTCATCATTCTACCTGGGTAGCCAACATTGTGCCCGTAAGGAAGAAGAATGGGGAGATTCGTATTTGTGTTGATTTCCATAATCTGAATCAAGCAAGTCTGAAGGACAACTACTCTTTATTCAATATGGACCACATTCTGCAGACTGTATCCGGGTCAGAGATGATGTCGATGTTAGATGATTTTTCTGGTTACAATCAGATTAGTGTTGCAGAGCATGAACAACACAAGATGGCATTCATCACTCCGTGGGGAACATTCGCATATAACTGTATGCCTTTTGGTTTAATAAATGCTGGAGCCACCTTTCAAAGAGCTATGGATTCCTCTTTTAAGGATTTTTGAGATAGAATTATTGTTGTTTACCTGGATGATCTCATGGTATTTTTGAAAGAAAGGAAGAACCATCTTAGGGATTTGAGTGCAGTTCTGCAGCATTGTCGAGAGCACGGAATCTCCCTGAACCCAAAGAAATCATTTTTCTGTGTCACGAAGGGCAAATTGATAGGACATATTTTCTCAAAGGGAGGAGTCAAGATCGATCGTGAGAGAGTTAATGCAATTCAACGTCTTAGTTTACCTTCCAACCAGACTGGAGTAAGGTCATTCTTTGGTCAAGTGAATTTCTTAAGGAGATTCATTCTGGAGTTTGTAGAAACCACAAAACACATCATCAACTTGTTAAGTGAACAACATCCTTTCAAATGGATTGAAGAGGCCAAAGAAGCTTTCAAAAAACTCAAGGGTTCAGTTGCAAATGCACCTACTCTCATTAACCTGGATTTCACAAAGGAATTCATTTTGTATTGTTATGCATTAGAGCATAGGATGTCTGGAATACTGTTATAGTTGGATGAAACTGGGGCCGAAGCACCTATAGCATTCATGAGTATCCTGCTCAAGAAGCATGAGCTTAAGTACTCACTCTTGGAGAAACACACCTACGCTGTAGTTAAAGCTGTGAAATAGTTTTGGTACTATATTTTGCACTCCCACTCTTTGGTTTTTGTCCTAGATTCTAGAGTGAAAAGCATTTTAACTCAGCAAGAGGTTGGACTAAATAAGAGAGCAACTTGGGTAACAAAAATTCAAGAATTTAATTTAGATATTCGCCCTACGAAGATAGTCAAAAGATAAGGCTTATGCAGGTTGATAGCAAAAAATTTGGTGGAAACAGAAGCTGAATTAACATTAACTCTTTTTGTTGGATTGTAGGATACTTGACCCTCTGATGTGGCCTATTATTTGACTTATGGTAGCTGCCCAGGTCATTTTTCAGCAAAAGAACAAAGGAATCTTAAGTTAAAAGTTGCTAAGTATGTATTTTGGCGGGATGTTTTGTACAAAAAAGGTTTAGATGGAACATACTTAAGGTGTGTAAATAAACCTCAACAACAAAAAGTCTTGGAGATCTACCATGGTGAAGCCTGTGGGGGACACTTCTCATCGTCTGTTACTACTTTCAAAATTTTGAGAAATTGTTTTTATTGGCCAGGGATGTTTAGGGATGCATATATTTATGTTAAAGAGTGTGAGAAATGCCAACTCATTTCCGGGAAGCCACATTTGGTAGCCTTGCCTTTAAGGCCTGTGGTAGTAGATGAACCTTTCAAACAATGGGGCATTGATTTCATAGGACGAATAAACCCTCATTCCAGTGTTGGTCATATGTACATTTTGACAGCAACTGACTACTTTACCAAGTGGGTAGAAGCCATTCCCACTAAAACGGTAAACTCAGAGGTTGTATGTAGTTTTCTCAAGGATTACATCCTAGTCCATTTTGGGGTTCCCCAAAAGATTGTTGCGGATAACGCATTATATTTCTCTTCTAAGGAGTTGACTATGTTTTTCTGTGAGCATCAAATTACCCTCTCGCATTCCTCTAATTACTTTCCACAGGGTAATGGACTGGGAGAGTCCAACAACAGGAACCTGATAGTCATCATGGAAAAGTTGGTTGACGAAAGTGCTCGAAATTGGCATAAGAAGGTATATGAGGCTTTGTGGGGAGATAGGACCACGCCCAAGAGAGCCATTGGAATGGCACCTTTTGAGCTTGTGTATGGGGTCTGAGCAAAACTTTCTTTACCTCTGGAATTATCAGCAGCCAAGCTGCAGACAGTAGTGGAAGGTTCTTTCTTTCAGAATGCTTTGGAGGAAAGAATTATGTACTTGATGAAGTTGGAAGAGGAGAGGGAGTTGCTAGTGGATAGAATCTTGGAGCATCAGAGCTGAGTGAAGAGGATTCCTAATAAGAGATGAGGTGTTGTTTATGGGATAAAAGGAAAGAGCCAAAGGGTGCTCATGACAAGTTTGATTCGTTATGTAAAGGCCCTTTCAAGATCTGTGAAGTGGTGGGACAAAATGCTTTCAGACTCAGGTACGCCGACGGAGCAATTATGCCCTATACCTACAATGGGCAAGATCTCAAGCTCTACAAATTGTAAGTCCTGTGACGAGAGTTTTGTATATAGTAGCTTAGGTGTTCTTAGTTGTGAGTCACCTTATCCTTTCCCCTTTTTGTTTTTGGTCATACGAAACTAGAGTTTGAGAGTACTTTTCATTTTCCTTTATAAAATACAATCCCCAGTCAGAGCCAATGTTACTGCATCATTTATTCCTCATGATAAGAGCGAGTCATCCTTTAAGATTTTCAGTTGGAGTCCTAATATTTCTTGTGATACCTCAGTTCAAGTCCTTAGTACGTCTGTAAATCCTTTTTCAATCATAAAAGTCAAGTTTAGATAATTGGTTGAACTCTGTGAACACGTTGAACCATTTTGAACTGGGTTCAACAGGTTCATTTAGGTTCCATAGGTTCCTAGGTGTTTAGGGAGGTTTTTCATACTAATATTTTCTCTAAGTGTCTTGCAGCGGATCTCGAAAAGTTTCTTGTTCGATGATATGTTACTTTATTTCTCTCTGGGTTTTGAACTCATTGAACCAAGTTCAAGAGGTTCAAACATGTTCAACATGTTTAATATAGCACAAGTGGTCAGCAGCTTGATATTATTTGTTTTCTCCGCAAAATTCTCCTTGAGTACGACGTACATCTTGAACTACTTGAACGCCCATGAAGTTTGTTGAGGATGTTCATATGTGTTTGAAGTTGGTGGGTCCTACGGGTTTTAATGATTTGATGCTGCATTTATTTCCAAGTATGAGGAGGCAAAACCATGTCTTAAGTGACATCAATCCTTGGTTTTTTGAAGTAAGTAATCATTTTGAGAACTGGCGGTTACTTCAAAAATGCCGCCATGCATTCAATGCATGCATGCGATGTCTAACACACAAACTCAACAAACTCGGACTGAAAATTGGAATTATTGCATTGAATGTTTCCATATCATTTGCTTCACTAATAAGGTATGAAGGATTGTTAGTGCTCCGCATTTGTTCCTCACTACTGTGTCTTTGTTTTTCCTAGATAGGAGTCTTGTTTGCTGCTAGCCATCATCTGGTTGTTCAACTGTGAAGGTGAGTCTTTTTCTTGTCCTCTCCAGTGGTTTTTGCTGTAACCGATTTAGGCTTATTGCTTAAAATTATGAAGTCCACATTACATTTGTTTGGGAATGTTTTTATCCTGGCATCAACTGAACCCATAGTTAGTGATACTGACCTAAAAGGGGAAAACCTTGAGGTGTTGAAAGAGAGGGTGTTCAAGGGAATTGACAAGTCTTTTGGTGTGGAGATTTTGAGTAGTGGTCTCGTAGAAGTCGCAGCTTTTCCCCAAGCCATTCCTTGCCCAGAATTGATTTGGGAATGTATTGCTAGATATGACCCAATGTCTAAAACCATTAGGAGAGACAATGGTGAAACCCTTCTTGCCATAAATCGTGAAGTAATTTCCTCGGTCTTCAAGATACCTGATTACTAGTTGTCCAACTTTTCCCCTGCTCAGTCAATCACTGAGTTCAACACAGATAGAGCCAGACACCATAACAATGTAGCAAAATTCTGTTGAAGGTTCCTCAAAGAGGTGGGTCCACATTACCCAAGAATCCTAATAAGAATCACATGTTTCCTCACATTCATGACGTAATGCTTTTGTTGTACCGAGCCAAAGGATCCGCTGAAGCTTATAGTTTCGATGACTAGATTTATTGCTACGTGCAGCTAGTTTTAGAAAGGAAGGAATATTTGGATTGGGCTAAATTGATTGCTGATTCAATGAGAGAACAACTGAGTTTGGCTAAATAGTTCAAACAGAACTTCTTTATGTCTTCATATCGCTTGTGTTGTTTGGCTTGTGTTAAGGAGTTGGTTGGAATACCGAAATAGCTTACTGAGGAGGATGTTCCCGTATATAAGTTCTATCCCATGCTGCAAAATTATAAAGGTTTATAGGATTTTAGAAGGGTGCACTATGCTTTTCTGGGTGATTTGTGTCATGAATTGAAGAATAATAAAGCCAAAAGAATCTCCAAAAATGCACAGACTTTAAAGAGGTTTGGTAGTTTTTATATCTAGTTTCCATGCTTCTCTTACATACGGGTAGGCAGCTTTGAAGAGGAGCCCTTCAAGATCCCTCACTTCTGTTCAAATTGCTTTGTTCTGGTGGAGATATGCAGGCAACTAACCTCTGTAACAAAAAAGG
Source organism: Cryptomeria japonica (assembly GCF_030272615.1). NCBI lineage: Eukaryota > Viridiplantae > Streptophyta > Pinopsida > Cupressales > Cupressaceae > Cryptomeria > Cryptomeria japonica. The sequence goes on from NC_081408.1 coordinate 8,566,917, forward strand.
CACAGCCCAGGAAAAAATGGGATGTTCATTTTCCCATCCAATCGGGCATGTTGTCCTGCAGTTCAATGTTTGACACTTTGATTATAGGAGCAGACCTCAGGAATTTCAATTTTTCCCTGTACCCTAAAAGGAAAGGTTTTGATAATAAGGGATTTTCTTGAAGTCTTGGTCTAATGCCATACCTTCCCATGCCACAGTTAGAGGATTTCTGGGAAGATTGTACATATGAACTTGAATTATTCAAAAGGGGAAACATGAAAGGAATTGATGAACTCCCAGGTGATAGAGAGTATTCAAATCCTCCGGTCGCCATGGCCAAAGCACGAGTAATGCCATGAAAAGATTAAAATTGAAAACTGAATCCTTTAGACCTTAGGGTTTTGTAAAACAAAAAATATGTTGTTCCTGTATGCCTGTGACTTGATTTGGTTTGTTAAAACATTCTGGATTGGGATTTATATGATATCATAGGACACCGGTTGGGTTGGGCTGGGTTGACCGACCATATAATGATAGAGGACTTATTATTTTTTATTTAAGAAAGTATCTTAATGATTCCAAGGGGAAACAAATTATCCTCAATTTATGTAATGTAGGCGTGAGTACATATTTGTGGTAATTCTTAATTATTATTATTTTAATTATATTTGTGTCATAGAAATTATAACTTTGATTTCAATAAAAGTTTGGGTAGGAGAGTCTCGGCGAGCAAGGGCGGGAGCGACAGAGATAGGGGTTGCTGAAGGAAATGGAGACGACACATGTGACGAGGAGAAGGTTGGAACCGCTTCTCCCTGCCAACATATGGGCCCTGTTTGGTGTATTTGGCCCGGGGATCTGTGGAGTTTGGGGTTTTTTGGGTGGATTGTTGCCTGTTCCTCCTTTTCTTAGCCCACACAGGATGTTTGGGAGGTGTGCAAGGTTTTTCCTGCATGGCCATTTGGTGGGTGCTTATTTGTGGGTTGTTGCTCGGACTCGACTTGACTCTGGAGTGTAGCCATTGGCGTGGCATGGATGTTTGTGTTGGTAGCAACACTGGTTAGTGGTCTATGGTTATATGCCCTAGGACAATCCTTGGTGATGTGGGTAGCTTTGGGCTTCTTATTTTTGTGCCCCTCCTTTTCGGTTGGGCGTTTTCTTCCTCTTCCTCATTATTGGGAAATTTTATTTAATTTCTCTAAGGGTTTGGATGAGGGGAAGGAGAAAATTTAGGGATCCCAAGTCTTTTCAAGTTTTGCACATGTGCTCGCATGCCTATTTTGAGTTGTTCATTGTGCTATTTCAAAGAGCTTTGTTATCTGTACATAATTTTGGCTGTCCTACTGTGGATCTTCCCATGTTTGCCTCATGGATGTTTTCCCTTTCAAATGTTATTTAGTGTCCTCGGTTATTTTCAGTTCTTACTATTCTGGTGGCCATGTCTTCTTTTCAGGTAGAGAAGGCTAGTATTGGTGATAACTTTCCTCCTATTCGAGTGGAGCTTGATACTGTAGATGATGTTGGGAGGTGTTGGTAGGAGGCTATTGTTGATTTCCTTGGTGGCTAGCTTGATTTTGAGTATGGTTTTCTAGTTGTTTTCTCTCCTTTAGCTCCTATTGAGGTGGTGTTTTTGGATAGTCTTTTGATCTTAGTTTTGGTTTTAAGTTTGAGGTTATGGGCACCTTTCCAAAACCCTTAAAGGTCTCTTATTATCCCCTTTCCTATTGTCATAAGTCTCATTTCGAGATATTTTTCCCTCCTATAGAGGTGAAGTGATTGCATGGGTTATGGGCTAAGGGTCTCTTTAGAAGGCTATTGTTTGTCTTGCTGGTTAAGGGAGCCAATCAAAACCCTTATGGTTCTCCTTGTAGAAGGTTTTTCTGGCCTTGTTAAAACCCTACATCCTAGATCACGATTGAGGGAGCTTGTAAAATCCTTATTGCTAGTTGTGGGAGCCTTCTAAAACCCACTTTCATTATTGGGGGAGCTTGGAAAAACCCCATGTGTCTTGTTCTTGCTAGGGACAAACTAGATGCTGAAAGTTTTCAAGGGCAAAATTTGGCCAGTTGTTGTTTTTGGTTAGGTCCAGGCCATTGTTCTAGCCTAGAGAAGCTGTTATAGGTTATGAGAGCCTTGAAAAAGCATTCTTGTTGGCTAAGGGTGCCTGATATACCCTCGATCTATTGTTTTTGAGATATTTTGTTTGCTATTTTCGATCGTTTGTTCTGCTAGCCTGATTTGTAATGGTGCATTCCTAGGTAATGTTTGGCTAGTGCTTGGTGGGTGGTAGGTGTTGTGTTAGTTCTCTTCCATCCTTTGCACCCTCTGTTATAGGATCTAGACACCAGTAAGTCCAGAAGGTATCATATCAATTCTAAAACTTGTGGTTTGCTTCCAAGTAGACCAGTTTATTTATCGTGGGCAACGTTTTGTTATAAAGTGTTTCGAGGGCCCTTCGAAACCTATTTTATACTAGTCAAAAAATTTCATTTCAATTAAATGATATTGAATTATGTAATATTAATTATAATTCTAACTTTTATAAAATAAAATTAATAACTAGTTAAGTTATTTAGTTTCGGTATTGTCCATCTGAATTAAGTATTTCTCACCTTCATCGTATATTTTTTACAACAAAAAACTAAAATCTAAATTATTATATGCATAAAAATAAAATGTCATGTGAAAAAATTTATTTTCATCTCATTAGTTAACTACATCTAGAAATTATAAATTTCTTCCCTTAAAAGTTAACACGATAGTCTGTTACAAAATTAATTTTCCTTCACAAGTTTGACTTCCTCTTCTAGTAGAAACTTCATCCTCACACTTATTATCAATTAAATTGATAATTCGTTATTATGCTCCTTAATTGAAATGCTAATTATTGGATTTCATTGAATGAAAAAAAAAGAGATTTTTGGAAATCAACTCAAAAGCTTCTTTCCTTGTGGTTAACTATGCCTACAAATTACAAACTTTTTCTTCCCCCAGAAGATGACTTCATCTTCAAATAAAAAACTTTGTCCTCTCATTTTTTTATTAATTAAATTAAACAATTCATCATTATCCTCATTCAATTGAAATGATAATTCTTTAATTCCATGGAACCAAAAAATCCCTATCAATATCAAATTTTATGGCAACAAAATCCAAGGATGCAATCTCAAATGGATTATCAATCATTTTGATTGTTGTATAATAGGTGTATTCACCATTTTTGTTTTAGAGGCATGACACTCTCTCATTTCGATCATTCCTAGGAACTAATTATCTAATTTATTTCTATAGAATATCTTTCTAATGCATTAAGCCCTAAGGCAATGTTGTTGGAGCAAGATATACTATTAATGGCTTACCAATGATTTATCTAAAACATTAATCTTTTTTTTTCTAATTGATTAAAGTGGGATATTCTCAAATGTTTACATAATCGCTACAAAGAAACTACTTGAGGCTCATGAGGGATGAGAACCCAACATAAGACAAAAATGAATACGAAAACTAATAGATAAGTAGAACCATATCAAAATGCAACTAGACAATAAAAAACCAGACAACAAACCACCCAACAAAGACACAAAGAAATAGTCTATTATGTGGGGGTATTATCTTTTTCAATACAAGTACTAGTTATAATATAATATAAAAATTATAATGAAAATATAGATTTTTCTTAAAATATATTTTTATTTACATAAAACTAATTACAGTTCAATCTTTGTAATAAAAAAAAGCAAGAATGGAGAATTTGCAGAAAGAACTTGGAAATAACAACAATGACAGAAATGGAGATGCAAAAGAAGATGGAATCAGTGGGGAAGAGGATAAATGTAAGGAAAATTATTGTTATGGTGTACAAATGATTAATCTTTCAAAAGAAGTTGCGGTTGATAAAGAATTAATGAAAACCTTTAAAGTTATCTATAGATTCAATGTGCCAAAAAAAGATAGGGAGATAATACAGAGATGGATAAAGGATTCATGGAGAATTAAATTTAATTTAAATTTCATTCCAAAAGGATTTTTCATTATAATATTTTTCAACCATGAGGAAAAGTAGAAAATTATTTAGGGAGGATTATGGATGATGAAGGAAATTTCATTATATATACAAAATTGGACTCCTAATTTTAATTTGATAATGTCAAGAATCCTTACGATCATAAGTGTGGATTAGACTATATAATTTGATAATTGAATACTGGTTGGAAGAAATTGGAAGAAAACTAGGGACTATAATGGATGTTTATGTATATTTGGCTAATGGAGACTCTTTGAGATGTGCTAGAATAGAGATTGTAGTGAATAGGAAACTTAGGAAAGAAGTTAGGTTGTGTGCACAGAAGAAATATTGGATGTTGTAGGTTGAAATTGAACAGCAAAAATTCTTCTACATCTAGTGTCATCATAGAGATAATAGATTCTAAATATAGTATGGACTTTAACATGGCACCAAAATGGATTCCAAAAAAAATGGACCTAACCATAATCAAATGTTGGGCCCTAGGATTGAACTACTCCCCCGACACAACTATCACACCTGGAAGCTCAAGATGTTATAATTGTTGCACTCATGAGGTCTTTAGTAGTTGTTGGATATTGATCAATCCAAATTCACTAATCCATTTGAGTAGTTTGTCCATAGAAGGAAAATAGATGAGGCAAAAGGACTCATCGGTACATTTATGCACATTAGATAATTTGTTGTTTCACATTGTTCCATGTACAACACCTAATGAAGTATGGCATAAGCTTGCTGAGTTGTATGGTAAGGTCAACCAATTTAAGATCTTGTAGCTTGAACCCAATATCACTTCTCTTTCTCCAGATGCATTTCCCTCTACTTAGGATTTACTTGCATCTTTCAAAATAATTTTGTCTAAACTGAAAGGTTGTGGCCATGCCAAACAAGACAATGATTGTATTTTCTTAGTCTTGTCTAAACTTAGAGGTCATTTGCAAATGTTTTCCTCTACCTTCTATTATACAATGGATGTTATGGGAGAAGACCATAAGATGCCTTATTTTTTAGGTATGTTATGATTATTTGACTAGGGAGTAGGCCATGTTGATTTAGATGGATTATCTTCCTAAAAGTCATGGTGTTTGTCAAGGTTGTGCTCTTGGAATAAATCATATAGGTCTCATTCCTAATGGTATAGCCACACGTGCTTTGACACCAATTGAGTTGGTGCAAAGTGGCCTTATGTCATTCCCCTCTTTAAATTTTTAAGGGTCAAGTATGTGCTCACCTTTATTGATGACTTCTCTAGGTGAACATGGGTGTAATTTTTGATGTCCAAGGATGATATTCTTTGATATTTAATTATATTCCTTGAATTTGGGGAGAAGTAGTCAGAGAATTCCCTTCGAAAGATTCACATATATAATGGGGGGACTATGTCAATTAGGCAGTCCATTAGTTCTGCTATGCTTAGGTTATTCTTCACTAGCACATAGTACCATACACTCCTCATTAGAATGACGTTGCCAAGTAGAAAAATATAACCTTATGGAAGATGGCCAATTGTATGATTCATTCTGAATCTATGGCTCTATAATTTTGGGCAGAGGATGTCAATTATGCGAACTAAATTAAAAATTGTATGCCTCACAAGGCAATACGAAACATGACTCTTGATCAGGCTTGGTCTCATGTCAAGCTTAAAGTTTACTTTTTCATAGTATTTGGTAGTGATGCATAGACATTCATTCCAGATGGTCACCATAAAGAAATGGAGAATAAGATTCATTATTTCATCTTTGTTGTCTATTGTGAATATGTAAAGGGATATCATTTGTTTGATCTTGTCACTCGAGAGGTACATTTTTTCCAATGTCTAGTTTCATGTGTCCTTCATGTCAATGGATTTGACACCACAAGATTCTTCCTCCCTTCTTCCAAGTTCTTCTTTTGATGATGTTTTTCTTCCAAAGGATGATGACTTTGATTCTCCTGATGATGTTTCTCTTAAAGATGGTATTGTTATAGTTGTTGATATTACTTCATCTTTTTCTTCTCCTCCACCTGCACCTAGTCGACCTTTATGGGATCATATAGTCATTTTGGATGTTGGTTCTCTTGCATTTGATCCTACAACTACTCACCACACTCATTCCCAAAATTTAGATATCAGTGTTTATATTCATGTAGTACTGATCCGCAAAAGATTATAGATGCTTATGTTATTCCAGAATGGGATAGTGCTATGGCTAAGGAGTATTCTTCTTTGATGAAGAATCATACTTTGGATTTGGTTCCTCTTCCTAAGGGAAGGTTGGTTTGCTGTAAATGGGTTTATCATACCTAATTTGTAGTTGATATTTCTAAATCAATAAGTATAAGACTCATCTAATGGCTAAGGGCTTTTCTTAGGCTATAGGTATTGACTATTCTGAAACATTTTCCCCTATACCCAATATGTATTCCATTTTGTTACTGCGTCATTTATTCCTTGTGATAAGAGCATGTCATCCTTTAAGAATTTCAGTTAGAGTCCTAATCTTTCTTGTGATACCTCAGTTCAAGTCCTTAGTACGTCTGTAAATCCTTTTTCAATCATAAAAGTCAAGTTTAGATAATTGGTTGAACTCTATGAACACGTTGAACCATTTTTAACCGGGTTCAATAGGTTCATTTAGGTTCCATAGGTTCCTAGGTGTTTAGGGAGGTTTTTCATAATAATATTTTCTCTAAGTGTCTTGCAGTGGCTCTCTAAAATTTTCTTGTTCGGTGATATGTTACTTTATTTCTCTCTGGGTTTTGAACTCATTGAACCAAGTTCAAGAGGTTCAAACATGTTCAACATGTTCAATATATCACAAGTGGTCAGCAACTTGATATTATTTGTTTCCTTGGCAAAATTCTCCTTGAGTACGACGTACATCTTGAACTACTTGAACGCCCATGAAGTCTATTCAGGATGTTCATATGTGTTCGAAGTTGGTGGATCCCGCGGGTTTTAATGATTTGATGGTGCATTCATTGCCAAATATGAGGAGGCAGAACCATGTCTTAAGTGATGTCAATCCTTGGTTTTTCGAAGTAAGTAATCATTTCAGGAACTGGTGGTTACTTCAAAAATGCCGCCATGCATTCAATGCATGCATATGATGTCTAATCTACAAACTCAACACACTCGGACTAAAAATTGGAATTATTGCATTCAATGTTTCCGTATCATTGCCTTCACTAATAAGGTATGAAGGATTTTTAGTGCTCCACATTTGTTCCTCGCTGCTGTGTCTTTGTTTTTCCTAGATAGGAGTCTTGTTTGCTGCTAGCCATCATCTGGTTGTTCAACTGTGAAGGTGAGTCTTTTTCTTGTCCTCTCCAGTGGTTTTTGCTTGCATTTTCTCTCTTACAGAAAGTTTTTTTGTAACCGATTTAGGATTATTGTTTAACATTATGAAGTCCACACTACATTTGTTTGGGAATGTTTTTAGCCTGGCATCCACTGAACCCATAGTTAGTGATACTGACCTAAAAGGGGAAAACCTTGAGGTGTTGAAAGAGAGGGCATTCAAGGGAATTGACAAGTCTTCTGGTGTGGAGATTTTGAGTAGCCGTCTCATAGAAGCTACAACTTTTCCCCCAGCTATTCCTTGCCCAGAATTGATTCGGGAATGTATTCCTAGATATGACCCAGTGTCTGAAACCATTGGTAGAGACAATGGTGAAACCATTCTTGCCATAAATCATGAAGTAATTTCCTCAGTCTTCAAGATACCTGATTACCAATTGTCTGACTTTTCCCCTGCTTAGTCAATCACCAAGTTCAATGCAGACAGAACCGGACACTGTAACAATGTAGCAAAATTATAGTTGACGGTTCCTCAAAGAGGTGGTTCTAGGTTACCCAAGAATCCTAATAAGAATCACATCTTGCCTCACATTCATGACGTAATGCCTTTGTTGCACCGAGCCAGAGGATTCGCTAAAACTTATAGCTTCGACGAGTGGATTTATTGCTATGTGCAGCTGGTTTTAGAAGGGAAGCAATATTTGGATTGGGCTGAATTGATTGCTGATTCAATGAGAGAACAACTGAGTTTGGCTAAACAGTTCAAATAGAACTTCTTTATGTCTTCATATTTCTTGTATTGTTTGGCTTGTGTTAAGGAGTTGGTTGGAATACTGAAATAGCTCACTGAGGAGGATGTTCCTGTATATGAGTTCTATCCCATGCTACAAAAGGATAAAGCTGTACAAGATTTCAGAAGGGTACACAATGCTTTTCTGGGTGATTTGTGTCATGAATTGAAGAATATAAAAGCCAAAAGAATCTCTGAAGATGCACAGACTTTGATAAAGAGATTTGGTAGTTTTTATATCCAGTTTCCACATTTCTATTACATATGGGTAGGCGGCTTTGAAGAGGAGTCCTTCAAGCTCCCTCACTTCTATTCAGATTGCTTTGTTCTGGCTGAGATTTGCAGGCAACTAACCTCTATAATAAAAAAGGCATAGTCCAGGGACAAATATGAAGGTCATTTTCCCATCCAATTGGGCATGTTGTCTTACAGTTCAATATCTGACGCTTTGAGTATAGTAGCAGACCTCAGGAATTTCAATTTTTCCCTGTATCCTGAAAGGAAAGGTTTTCATAATAAGGGATTTTTGTGAATTCTTGGTCTAATTCCATACCTTCCCATGCCACAGTTAGAGGATTTCTAGGAAGATTGTACAGATGAACTTGAAGTATTTAAAAGGGGAAACATGAGATTGGTCTTAGAACAAGTTGTTTCATTGTAGATAAAGTTGGATATTAAGGGGCTCGAAGAAGATTACCTAGAGCTATTCGAACCAGGGTACTTAGCCCGTGCAGAAGTTGAAATGCCTCCAATTAACTAGGATGAGGAAGAGAAAGATGATATACAACTAAGTACCAAAGGAGTTTTGGAAAGGACCGCGGCATGGGTGGCCAATAAGAAAGCAATAAAATCAGGTGTTAATTGTAATTCTACGAGAAGTAATAAGGATCCTCTACCTTCACCAAAGCATCTTTCTAACAATGCTTCTATGCCTTCTTGTGTAGGTAAGGATAACAAGTCACCCCAGCTTAGACATAGGTCTAATTCAACTTTGGATTTTTGTACTCCTCGGCATACCCAGTCCCAAAGTGCCACTCAAAGAAAGATGGATCAGACAAAGGATATAGGGGTGAAAGATACCATTCTCGATGCCCAGATATTTGAAATTGAAGACTTGGACGGCGATGTTGCTAGTGCCCTGGATTCTCATACGGTAACTGTGGCTATGATGCCACCTTCCAAGATGATCGAAGGAACCAGTGGTTCTAGTGCAACTCGTAAGTGGTTGACCACCTCGGTGAATAAAAAATGGAGTTTTCTTCCCATGACTATTCTGATTCTGGAAATGGTCGTTAAGTACACAGAGAAGAATCCAAAGCCAAAAAGGTTCAAGACTGCTGCTCGCCTAGACAATGATGAGGGAACTGGAAAATGGGTTGCTGAAATCACCTCGTATAAACCCAAGGATGAAAACAAGGAGGCTAGCCTCGATGATTTCGAGATCACAAAGGTGGAATTGGGAAACATGAGTAGAGACATAGACAATCATTTCTTCCAGGTATCGGCAAAGAAAATGCTCACTAGGTCAGAGAAGGATGGGCGAGAAAAGAGAGAACTAAAGCGACACATAAATGTTCTGGCCCAGTTCATCGATAGTATTCATTGCCTTGGGGCACTTCCAATATCTCATGCTATAGAGAACTTCGACCCAGCTTTGCCGGAAAATAAAAATCTAATGAGCCAAGTTCAACAGGCCAAGAGTATTGCTGAAGCTATGGAGAAATGGATTGAGCGAATAATCAAGGACGACGAGAAGTACATTCTCGAATCCTAGAGGCTATACGATGAAATTAAGGGCCTTATTGTCGAAGTTCAAAATCAGCTTGTGTCGTGGGAGAAGGAGGAGCACAAATGGCAGAATATCTTGCTTTTGTTTGCCAAAATAGAAGAATATGGAGTTACCAGGTTTTTGACAGAACACTCAATCAAGCTAGTGGTGGATGAATGTCAGCTTTTTATGCTAAGGAAAATGATAATGTGGCGAGTGCTTACCTTCAAGTCTATGATCACCAATGCAAAGACCTCTGTTTACGAACTCCAGGATCTCCAGTGCAGCATAGTTAATGATAACAAGGTGGTTAACCCTGACCATGATTGGTAGTTGGAAATTTGCAGGTTGAGCACACAGGAGGCAATCAGATCTTTCTGGATGAACATGGAGAAAATCAAGGCCAAGGGTAATTTCACTCCAGAAGATATAACCAGGGTGGCTAGGATTGAGTCTATGACTTTCATTGGAAATGATCAACTGCCGAAACATTCTGAAAAGATGGTGAAGCACCGGTGGAATAAGGAGGTAGCGAAGATGAAGCTCAACGTGATGAAAGTTCTGAACCAATCCATTATTCAATAACTCACAACCACTCACAATGCCCACGAAAGCAGAGAGGATGATGATGATGGAAAAGTGGCATAATGCATTGATTCAGACCTGGTTCGATTTATTCTTGTAATTTCTCATAGTTATGCAAAGAGTTCAGGACACCTGTCCCAAAATACTTCTTGTTGGTTTCATAACTGTTTACGGGGGAGGTCGAGTTTTCAGGGAGACCTCCCCTGTTCTAAAACTATAAATTAAGGAAAGATAGATAGTATAGGGGTTAGATTTTCTGACCAATTTTTGGTTTTTCCCTTATTTTTGTGTATTTTCTATTTTGTAGAAGGAAGAATCAAACTGCTAAATCTGGAATGGAAAAGATTTATACATGTATTTTCATACCTTTGTTGCATAAGAATATATATATAGAATGATCATACTATTCTTGGGAGAAGGAAAATCTGTATGTTTTGAATCTATGTAGATACATGTCTTTGCATATGTTTATCTAATCAAATAACAGTAAGGATCTTTCCATTACAAAAAATTATTATTCTTTCGATATTCCTTCCTTTGAGTGTTTGTTTACTTCTAGAGAAGATTCATGTTTGAGGATAGATTTAGTTTCTTTAATCTGTTCATTGTTTATTAAACCTGTGGAAATGGTGTATTGAACTTTGCTTCAGTTGCTATCATCTCATATATTGAAAAGATGGGAAAAATTGCTTTCTTCTTTTTAGGAAACATGTGTAAAATATCGGCCTCTCATCCAAGAATGAAGTAGGCAGCCTTACATGCTTTCGGGTTAAAAGCTACTATTCAAATTAAATAGTTTAAAGCATTCCTTAAAAAAAAGAGATAGGGAGTTGTACCAATGAAAAATTCAGAGGGAAGTGATTTATACAACACTTACCCAATTGTTTAGTGAAACACTTTTCCTTAAAATAAGGTGACAGAGTTCAAAATTGACCATTTTAAAAGGGGGACAAATCTATTCACTAAAAGATTTTTGGCGACTCTGCTCGAGAAAGTTAAACACAGAGAAAAATGAACATTTAGTAGACTGGTATGCCATAGACATAACAAAATTGAGCCTATAATCGGCAAAAATTCACAGAGTTCATTTTGTCAAAGACATAGTTCTATAATTCAGGAAAACTGTTGAGATTGTGATTTGCTTGAAAGAGCTTAGGATTCCAAGGGTGATAACACTGGATTCTCATCCATATACCAGAGCACAAAGGAGAGAAGGAATAGTTGATAATTGTTTTGAAGAATTGCAAGGGTTGTCATTCGCCACAAACTTTACTCCCAAAAAAAAAGCTAAGAGCAGACCTTCCTCTCCTGTCAGAGTTACTCCTATACCTTCTTCTTCAAACCCTTGGCAAGCACTAATGCTTACTGGAGTTCAAGTCCCTCCCCTTGTAACCATTTATCCTGTGTTCATTATGGCCCAACCATGGGCTACTACTATTGGACCTCTTGCTCTCGTAGCTCATAATCCACTTCCAAAAGGGGCGAGGGATGTTTTGCCTAAATATAATGGAGACGGAAAAGTCTCGGTTGAAGAGCACTTGAATTATTTTAATGTGGCAACTGGAATTCTGGCGGTCCAATATGATGATGTGGCCATTAGGATTTTTGCCCAAACTCTCACTGAGGGGGCAGCAGATTGGTTCAGCCATTTGCGAGCAGGATCCATAACTGACTGGCAAATGATGAAAACCGCTTTTGAGAAAAGGTTCAAAAATGTCGATGATGAAAATTTGCTACTGGCTCAACTTACACAAATGAAAAAGGAAATTCATGAGCCAATGAGGGACTATGTAGCTAGGTATAATAAGATTATCCACAAAATTCCTCAAGCCAAAAGACCAACTATGGATAATCAACAATGTTTCTTCATAAATTCCATGCCACCTGACGTGGGTTTTCACCTTAGAAGAAGTAGGCCGACTAATCTGGAGACTGCACAAAATGAAGTCGTACAGCTTGAAGATCTTCTGATAATAGCCAGAAAATGGAGGAAAGATGTACAAACCCCTTAGGGCCAACCTCAGGCATCTACCTCTTCTACTAACCCAGTTGTTTAGCAGCTTGTCAATGATATGATTGCTCTAAAGAGGTAGATACCCAAGCCTGGAAGTTCTTATCCACAACCTTATCAGAATATAAGCAGGAAAACTCCAAATTAGTATAACTATGGATGACCATTGCAATTACCTGTTGTTCCACAAAGATTACAAATAGAGGCACCTCCTGACAAAGGTGTCATGTGTTCATTCCATCTTACAATAGATCACGATGGGGGTTCTTGTTCCGATATGATAAGACATGTTCAGATGCAAAACACAAAAGATGAATTAGGTGAGTTCACTGAAGCAGAAAAAATTCAAGAGCTACCTGGCGACTCTGGAACATTCTACCTCGAATATGAGTTAAATTTGGAAAAAGGTTGTAACATTTTGGCGACCCTTGAAGGTCTTGCATGTGAGATTCTGACAAGGAATCAACGAACTTCCCAGGCTTCTTCTTTTGTGAATCCTTCTGGAAGCAATTTCAAAGGTAAAGATCTCCCAAGTAATAGCCTTTCAAAGATCCCTAAAGTTAGGATTTTGCAAAGGAACCATGAAGATAACAATAGCCCTTCCTCTTCCTCCTCCTTTGACATCATTGAGTTTTGTAAAGCTTCTACTGTTCAACTTCCCACTACTAAGTATTTGAAACTAAACCCAAAAGAACTAGATAAACTGGTCAAATATGTTAAGGGAGATTCTTCTTCAGAGTCCATGGTACATAGATGTGTGGAGAATAGTGATTTAACTACTGCTGAAAAATATTCATCTGTCCCATGCTCATTAGCTAACTTAGCTGATCCCTATGCTTTTCATGATGCTAAAAATGGACTTGAAGTTGAGATTTCGAAACTTGAACCTTTCTACATATCCCTTCTCTCGAATGGTCAGAAGCTTAGCAATTGCAAAATAGATTCAGGAGCATCAGACAACATAATGCCTTCACCTGTGGCTAAGTCTCTAGGTTTAACCCTCATGAAAACATTTGGGAGATTCTTTTCGATGGATGGGAAACATGTTCCTCTTATTGGACAGGTAAAAGATGCCCAGGCAGTGGTAGCAGCTTGCCCTGATAAAAGAGTAAGATTAACTATCCTGGTTGTTGATATTCCTGCAAGTTATGGAATGCTTTTGAGTAGAACTTTTTGCAAGGATCTTGGAGGTGAAATCAAAATGGACTGGTCTGAAGCCATTATTCCCCTTGGAAAATAAAGAATCAAGCTTGAACCCAAGCCTAAAAAAAAGTACATTGTTTTTCCTTTGGACAACCCCAAATCCCAGATTTTGTTTCAAGAATGCGAGTTTGGAAACTATCTCATTCTTACACCTGGTGAAAGTGAACTGGAAGAAGTTGTTGATGAACTTGGCGGGTTGTGGCAGATGGAATTTGCTGGAAGCTGTGCCAACTCTAGCTCTGGAGCGGGGGTAGTTTTGCTGTCACCCACTAGTAATATTTTCCCATTTTCTTTCAAGTTGGATTTTAAGAATACTAATAATACTGCAGAGTATGAGGCATTATTATTAGGATTAAATGAGGCCAGATGTAAAGGTATCAAATTGCTCAAAGTTAAAGGTGATGTAGAGTTGATTGTCAGACAGGTGACAAATGTCTATACAGTTAAGAATGATAGATTGAGACATTATAGAAATAGGGTTTGGGATGAGTTAGAATTCTTTGATGCTTTCTCAATTGAAGCCATTTTGTGGGAACAAAATAGAAGGTCAGATTCGTTGGTCATTTCAGCTTCACTTTTATTACCGCATCCAGACTTTAAGAATAATTCATATAGGATTGGAATGATTTATAGGCCTAGTGTCCCTGATAATGTAAATCATTGGCAAGTGTTTGATGCAGATGCACAGATCAAAGATTTCCTAGAATGTGTTCAGTCATTCTCCCAATCATATTTTGAAGGTTCTAAAAATGCCTGCAAGGAGTTTAGTCCAGACCCAGATGTTGATCCTACAAATAGTTTTATTCAGCTCAAAGGCAACAAAATTTCGAAAGGGCTAGTGACTCTGGAGAGGTTTTTCACTAGATATGATGCATTCATAGGCAAGAAAGTTCCCAAGGAAGATGGGACAGGAAGTTGCGAGAAAATAAATTTGGGCCATGAGTCCAACCCAAAAGAGGTAACAATTGGCAAGTGTTGTTCTACGGAGGAGAAGCGAGCACTTGGCACACTGCTAAAAAAATATATTGATGTCTTCACTTGGCCCTAGATGACCTGAAGTAGTTTAGAGATGGGCATTTTCAGCATCAGATTCTGTTGAAGCTAGGCATCTCTCCTTTCAGGCAGAAATTGAGGAATTTCAACCCCATAATGGTGGATGCAATTTTTAAAGAGGTTGATAAAATGCTTAAGGCCAAAATCATATATCCAATTCATCATTCTATCTGGGTAGCCAACATTGTGCCCATAAGAAAGAAGAATGGGGAGTTTCGTATTTGTGTTGATTTTCATAATCTGAATCAAGCAAGTCTAAAGGACAACTATGCTTTATTCAATATGGACCACATTTTGCAGACGGTGTCCAGGTTAGAGATGATGTCAATGTTAGATAGTTTTTTTGGTTACAATCAGATTAGTGTTGCAGAGCATGAATAGCACAAGACAAAATTCATCACTCCATGGGGAACATTCACATATAACAGTATGGATTTTGGTTTAATAAATGTCCGAGCCACCTTTCAAAGAGCTATGGATTCCTCTTTTAAGGATTTTCGAGATAGAATTATTATTGTTTACCTAGATGATCTCACGGTATTTTTGAAAGAAAGGAAGAACCATCTTAGGGATCTAAGTGCAATTCTACAACGTTGTCGAGAGCACGGAATCTCCCTGAACCCAAAGAAATCAGTTTTATGTGTCACGGAGGGCAAATTGCTAGGACATATTGTCTCAAAGGGAGGAGTCAAGATCGATCCTAAGAGAGTTAATGCAATTCAACATCTTAGTTTACCTTCCAACTGGACTGGAGTAAGGTCATTCTTTGGTCAAGTGAATTTATTAAGGACATTCATTCTGGAGTTTGCAGAAACCACAAAACACATCATCAGCTTGTTAAGCAAACAACATCCTTTCAAATGGACTAAAGATGCCAAACAAGCTTTCAAAAAAATCAAGGGTTCAGTTGCAAATGTGCCTACTCTCATTAACCAAGATTTCACAAAGGACTTCATTTTGTATTGTTATGCATCAGAGCATATGATGTCTGGAATATTATTATAGTTGGATGAATCTGGGGCCAAAGCACCTATAGTGTTCATGAGTATCCCACTCAAGAGGCATGAACTTATGTACTCACTCTTGGAGAAACATGCCTATGCCATAGTTAAAGCTGCGAAACAGTTTTGGTACTATATTCTGCACTCCCACTCTTTGGTTTTTGTCCCAGATTCCACAGTGAAAAACATTTTAACTCAGCAAGAGGTTGGACTAAATAAGTGACCAACTTGGGTAACAAAAATTCAAGAATATGATTTAGATATTCGCCCTACAAAGACAGTCAAAGGATAAGGCTTATGCAGGTTGATAGCAGAAAATGAGGTGGAAACAGAAGTCGAATTACCAAAATCTTTTTGTTGGATTGCAGGATATTTGGTTCTCTGATGTGGCCTATTATTTGACTTATGGTAGCTGCCCAAGTCATTTGTTAGCAAAAGAACAAAGGAATCTTAAGTTAAAAGTTGCTAAGTATGTAATTTGGCAAGATTTTTTGTACAAAAAAGGTTTAGATGGAACATACTTAAGGTGTGTAGATAAACCTCAACAGCAAAAACTCCTGGAGATCTACCATGGTGAAGCCTGTGGGGGACACTTCTCATCGTCTGTTACTACTTTCAAAATTTTGAGGAATTGTTTTTATTGGCCAAGCATGTTTAGGGATGCATATATTTATGTTAAAGAGTGTGAGAAATGCTAACTCTTTTCCGAGAAGCCACATTTGGCGGCCCTGCCTTTAAGGCCTATGGTAGTAGATGAACCTTTCAAACAGTGGGGCGTTGATTTCATAGGACCAATAAACCCTCATTCCAGTGCTGGTCATATATACATTTTGATAGCAACTGACTACTTTACCAAGTGGGTAGAAGCCATTCCCACTAAAAGGCAAACTCAGAGGTTGTGTGTAGTTTTCTCAAGGATTACATCCTAGTCCATTTTGGGGTTCCTCAAAAGATTGTTGCGGATAACGCATCATATTTCTCTTTTGAGGAGTTGACTATGTTTTTCTATGAGCATCAGATTACCCTCTCCCATTCCTCTGATTACTTTCCACAGGGTAATGGACTGGCAGAGTCTAGCAACAAGAACCTGATAGTCATCATGGAAAAGTTGGTTGATGAAAGTGCTTGAAATTGGCATAAGAAGGTATATGAGGCTTTGTGGGCAGATAGGACCACGCCCAAGAGGGCCATTAGAATGGCACCTTTTAAGCTTGTGTATGGGGTTGGAGCAAAACTTTCTTTACCTCTGGAATTATCAGCAGCTAAGGTGCAGACAGTAGTGGAAGATTCTTTCTTTCAGAATGCTTTGGAGGAAAGAATTATGTACCTAATGAAGTTGGAAGAGGAGAGGGAGTTGATGGTGGATAGAATCTCGAAGCATCAGAGCCGAGTGAAGAGGATTTTTGACATGAGAGCTTGGCCAAGAGGTTTCCTAATAGGAGATGAGGTGTTGTTATGGGATAAAAGGAAAGAGCCAAAGGGTGCTCATGAAAAGTTTGATTCGTTATGAAAAGGCCCTTTCAAGATCTGTGAAGTGGTGGGACAAAATGCTTTTAGACTCAGCTACGTCAATGAACCGATTATGCCCTATACCTACAACGGGCAAGATCTCAAGCTCTACAAATTGTAAGTCCTGTGATCGAGAGTTCTGTATATAGTAGCTTAGGTGTTCTTAGTTGTGAGTCACCTTATCCTTCCCCCTTTTTGTTTTTGGTCGTGTGAAACAAGAGTTTGAGAGTTCTTTGCATTTTCCTTTGTAAAATACAATCCCTAGTCAGAGCCAAAATTACTGCATCATTTATTCCTCATGATAAGAGCGAGTCATCCCTTAATATTTTCAGTTGGAGTCCTAATCTTTCTTGTGATACCTTAGCTCAAGTCCTTAGTACGTCTATAAATCCTTTTTCAATCATAAAAGTCAAGTTTAGATAATTGGTTGAACTCTGTGAACACATTGAACCATTTTGAACCGGGTTCAATAGGTTCATTTAGGTTCCATAGGTTCCTAGGTGTTCAGGGAGGTTTTTCATACTAATATTTTCTCGAAGTGTCTTGCAGCGGCTCTCTAAAAGTTTCTTGTTCGGTGATATGTTACTTTATTTCTCTCCAGGTTTTGAACTCATTGAACCAAGTTCAAGAGGTTCAAACATGTTCAATATAGGACAAGTGGTCAGCAGCTTGATATTATTTGTTTTCTCAGCAAAATTCTCCTTGAGAACAGCGTACATCTTGAACTACTTGAACGCCCATGAAGTCTGTTCAGGATGTTCATATCTGTTTGAAGTTGGTGGGTCCCATGGGTTTTAATGATTTGATGGTGCATTCATTGCCAAATATGAGGAGGCAGAACCATGTCTTAAGTGACGTCAATCCTTGGTTTTTCGAAGTAAGTAATCATTTTGGAAACTAGCGGTTACTTCAAAAATGCCGCCATACATTCAATGCATGCGTGCAATGTCTAATCCACAATCTCAACACACTCAGACTGAAAATTGGAATTATTGCATTCAATGTTTCCATATCATTGCCTTCACTAATAAGGTATGAAGGATTGTTAGTGCTCCACATTTGTTACTCGCTGTTGTGTCTTTGTTTTTCCTGGATAGGAGTCTTGTTTGCTGCTAGCCATCATCCGGTTGTTCAACTGTGAAGGTGAGTCTTTTTCTTGTCCTCTCCAATGGTTTTTACTTGCATTTTCTCTCTTATAGAAAGTTTTGCTATAACCGATTTAGGCTTATTGTTTAAAATTATGAAGTCCACACTACATTTGTTTGGGAATGTTTTTAGCCTGGCATCCACTGAACCCATAGTTAGTGATACTGACCTGAAAGGGGAACACCTTGAGGTTTTGAAAGAGAGGGTGTTCAAGGGAATTGACGAGTCTTTTGGTGTGGAGATTTTGAGTAGCGGTCTCGTAGAAGCCGCAACTTTTCCCCCAGCCATTCCTTGCCCAGAATTGATTCGAGAATGTATTGCTAGATACGACCCAGTGTCTGAAAAAATTAGGATAGAGAATGGTGAAACCCTTCTTGCCATAAATTGTGAAATAATTTCCTCAATCTTCAAGATACCTGATTATCAGTTCTCCAACTTTTCCCCTGCTCAGTCAATCACCGAGTTCAACGCAGATACAACCGGACACCATAACAATGTAGCAAAATTTTGGTTGAAGGATCCTCAAAGAGGTGGTTCCAGGTTACCCAAGAATCCTAATAAGAATCACATGTTGCCTCACATTTATGACGTAATGATTTTGTTGCACCAAGCCAGAGGATCCACTGAAGCTTATAGCTTCAACGGCTAGATTTATTGCTATGTGCAGCTAGTTTTAGAAGGAAGCAATATTTGGATTGGGCTGAATTGATTGTTGATTCAATGAGAGAACAACTGAGTTTGGCTAAACGGTTCAAACAAAACTTCTTTATGTCTTCATATCTATTGTATTGTTTGGCTTGTGTTAAGGAGTTGGTTGGAATACCGAAACAACTCACTAAGGAGGATTTTCCTATATATGAGTTCTATCCCATGCTGCATAAGGATAAAGCTTTAAAGTGTTTTAGAAGGGTGCACAATGCTTTTCTAGGTGATTTGTGTCATGAATTGAAGAATATGAAAGCTAAAAGAATCTCTGAAGATGCACAGACTTTAATGAAGAGGTTTGGTAGTTTTAATATCCAGTTTCCATGCTTTTGTTACATATGGGTAGGAAGCTTTGAAGAGGAGCCCTTCAAGCTCCCTCACTTTTGTTCAGATTGCTTTGTTCTGGTGGAGATATGCAGGCAACTAACCTCTGTAATCAAAAAGGCACAGCCCAGGGACAAATGGGAAGGTCATTTTCCCATCCAATTGGGCATTTTGTCCTGTAGTTCAATGTCTGATGCTTTGAGTATAGGAGCAGACCTTAGGAATTTCAATTTTTCCCTCTATCCTGAAAGGAAAGGTTTTGATAATAAGGGATTTTCCTGAAGTCTTGGTCTAATGCCATACCTTCCAATGCCACGGTTAGAGGATTTCTGGGAAGATTGTACAGATGAACTTGAAGTATTCAAAAGGGGAAACATGAGATTGGTGTTAGAACAAGTTGTTTCATTGCAGATAAAGTTGGATACTAAGGGGCTCTAGGAGGATTATCTAGAGCTATTCAAACTAGGGTGCTTAGCCTATGAAGAAATTGAAATGCCTCCAATTAAGTGGGATGAGGAAGAGAAATATGGTATACAATTAAGGACCAAAGGAGTTTTGGAAAGGACCGCGGCATGGGTGGCCAATAAGAAAGCAATGAAATCAGGCATTAAGTCTAATTCTGTGAGAAGTAATAAGGATCCTCTACCTTCACCAAATAATCTTTCTAACAATACTTCTATGCCTGTTTGTGCAGGTAAGGATAACAAGTCGCCCCATCTTAGACATAGGTCTAATTCAACTTTGGATTTTTGTACTCCTCGGCATACCCGGTCTCGAAGTGCCACTCAAACAAAGATGGATCAGGCAAAGGATACAGGCGTGAAAGATACCATTCTCGATGCCCAGATATTTGAAATTGAAGACTTGGACGATGATGTTGCTAGTGCCCTGGATTCTCATATAGTGACTGTGGCTATGACTCCACCTTCCAAGATGATCGAAGGATCCACTGGTTCTAGTGCAACTCCTAAGTGGTTGACCACCTCGGTGAACAAAAAATGGAGTTTTCTTCCTGTGACTATTCCGATTCAGGAAATGGTCGTTAAGTACATAGAGAAGAATCCAAAGCTGAAAAGATTCAAGATTGCCACTCGCCTGGACAATGATGAGGGAACTGGAAAATGGGTTGCTGAAATCACCTCGTATAAACCCAAGGATGAAAACAAGGAGGCTAGCCTCGATGATTTCGAGATTACAAAGTTGGAATTGGGAAACATGAGTAGAGATATAGACAATCATTTCTTCTAGGTATCGACAAAGAAAATGCTCACTAGGTCGGAGAAGGATGGGTGAGAAAAGAGAGAACTAAAGCGACACATAAACGTTCTGGCCTAGTTCCTTGATAGTATTGGTTGCCTTGGGGCACTCCCAATATCTCATGCTACAGAGAACTTCGACCCAACTTTGTCAGAAAATAAAAAGCTAATGAGCCATGTTCAATGGGCCAAGAGTATTGCTGAAGCTATGGAGAAATGGATTGAGGGAATAATCAAGGATGGCGAGAAGTACATTACCAACTCCTCAAGGCTATGCAATGAAATACAGGGCCTTATTGCCAAAGTTCAAAATTAGCTTGTGCCATGGGAGAAGGAGGAGCACAAATGGTAGAATATCTTGCCTTTGTTTGTCAAAAAAGAAGAATATGGAGTTACCAGGTTTTTGACAGAACACTCAATCAAGCTGGTGGCAGATGAATGTCAGCTTTTTGTGTTGAAGAAAACCATAATGTGCTGAGTTCTTACCTTCAATTCTATGATCACTAATGGAAAGACCTCTGTTTACGAACTCCAGGATCTCTAGTGCAACATAGTTAATGATAATAAGGTGGTTAACCCTGACCATGATTGGTAGTTGGGAATTTGTGGGTTGAGCACATAGGATGCAATTAGATCTTTCTGGATGAACATGGAGAAAATCAAGGCCAAGGGTAATTTCACTCTGGAAGAAACATATGATCCTATCTCTAAGTGAACCTAGAACACCCAAACTTGATATTCCTATCATTCTTGAGAAGGAAGTTCTTCCTTTGAAAGATAAAACTAATGTCTTTCCTCAAGAAGATTCCCAACCCATTCCTATGGATGTGACTATGTCTATGTCTAATAAACTTTCTAAAAGTAGACTTATACCTCCTCGTCATGATGGACTTGGTCTCCTTCCTAAACCAAATATTCCTCCTTTATATGGAGCAGTTCCTCCTCCTTCCTTTTATAAAGAGAAGAGACCCTCCTCTTCTCCTATTATCCAGCCTAAGAGACCACAACCTAAACACCCAAGTGATAAGGATGAGAACATTCCTCCTCCTCAATCTTCTCAACTTCCTACTAAGACTAGACGAAATCATTCTACGCATGAACGCTGACGAAAGCGTCGTCTTAGAGCTTTTGTAGCTACTTCTCAAACTTTGCAATCCCCAAAAGCACCTTCAGCTAGTATTATTCCATTTTCTCCTCAACCGAAAATTGAGCCAAAATCTCCTAAACATAAGATGAATGATGGTTTTGATCTTGTGCGATTTAAAGATCCTATTTTTATAAATCTTGATGATGATATAGATGAAAATGTTATTCATGATGAAAATGTTACTCCTCTTGCATCTGATAGTGAATATGAATTTGTTGATATCGATAATCATTTATCTAATGAATTTTCTAAAGCACTTATCCTAGCTCCTAGACAAGAACAACGTGGCTTGGAACATGAACATAGCCCTTGTTTGGATCTTGTGATAGCTCCATCTGCTGTGTTGGATGTTCCTCCTCTAGCATGTTCCCTATGTTCCTGAAATATTGATCAGCAAGATCGAGGGGTGGATGACGTGATAGACTAGTTTCATTAGCATAGCAGACTCTCTCCTCCTCTCTTTCTTTTGTTACTTCTTCTATGTGTTATTCTCATTCTTCTATTTGTTGTCCTTAGTGTTTTCTACTTGAGGATGATGCAAAGCATTGAGATCTCTTTTGGTCTCTCTCATGTTGACTCAAAAGACACATGTGTTCCCTTCTTCTAGGTGACCTTCCTTGATTGGGGAATGAAGAACAATTATGCATACATACATATGATATACATGAATTATCATACAGCATATTGACCCTAAGGAAAGCGAAGTCACCTCATGCTTTGTGTTTTGTGTCTATTATCCTTGGGTTTATCTCACACTTGGGGGCTAAATCTTTGTGATAACGTGCTCCTTTCCCTTCTCATTTCTTATGTGTATCACTACCGTAAAGCAATCACCCCTGATGAGGCATGTGCGATCGCTTTAACGTAGGGGGGCATACACCCCATCCATATCTCTTCAGGATACTTGAAAATTTCTTGACGAACTTAGGTTTGCCTTGAAAATTTTTGGTATTTTGAATGCATGACTCATAGTGAGGGAACCTTACTACTGACAGTCATGGTTCTCCCTTGTGATCTTCCCTTTTACTTTGTCAATTGAAGTCATAAGATCCTTAGTCCACTAGGGGCTTGGTGTATCTTGCCTCCTTGACGTGGTGAAAGTTTCCTTGTACTTTACCGGAAGTATGGGCATACGCTTATACTCCCGCTAAAGTGGGGGCTAAATGTAGCGTCCTAAAATTGTGACACTTGCAATTTCGGCTGCATTTGGGTCTTCACGATGGCGATGCAACACTGAACCTGAATGGAGACCCCGAAACTTGTTTGTGACATCAAAAACTGCATATTTCTACACCTTGGCCTTATCCTTCCTTGCACCTTGCTCTCCCGGGAGGTGGGACCATGGCGCCCAGCACCCTGGTCCTTCAGGACCATGGCACCTAGTGCCTTGGTCCCTCAGGACCATGGCACCTAGCACCTTGGTCCCTCAGGACCATGGCGCCCAGTGCCCTGGTCCCTAGCCCTATTTTGGGCCCGGTCTCTTTTGGGCATCGGGTCTTCAAGTTTGCAATTTGGAAAATAATCTTTCTAGGTCGGCCCAAGGTCGGAAAAATTAGTCTTTTAACCCTAATCAAAAAGTATATAAACTACATTTCCTCTCCCATTTTGAGGGAGGAAGGACATATGTGTACAAGAGGCGGAAGCTCTAGGCAAACATTCAAACATTTAAGCATTCAAGCATTCCTTCAAGCAATTGAGCATTCTAAGTCTCCATTCAAGGCTAAGTGTTGCATTCAAGACAAGGATTCAACCATTGAAGAGGAGATCACTTACAAACATACAACATACAACAACATTACACCTTCGCATGTAAGAATACAAACATTCTTACAACAAGGTATCAGTACTTGTTTACATTACAAACATTTACATTTACAACATTCTCATTTCTTCGTTAATTCCAAAATCAGGGTTTGACCTAAAGGCAAACCCCTAATCCCTAACCCCCCAATCATCCTTTCTTTTCTGTGTGTAGGTTGTAGGTACGCGGCTTTAATTGAAGATCTGGAACCCTTGTGCAGAGACGAACAGATCCCCCTTCATTTCGCGGATTTTTCGAAGGATCGTGTGCACGCTGGGCGCCATCGTCCCGTCAACTTTTGCTCAAATTTGCAGGACAGAATCGTCTCGACATTTTACTGCTAATTCCAGGTCCGCAGCTTCATCCTATGTTTCTATTTCTATCTACAAGCTAATCTTTCTTACTTTCACATACACTCCTAGTTCAATCCTTCTATCTACATTCTTTACAAAAGAGGGTAGCCTTGCTGTTTCAACCCTTGAAACTCATTTAGAATCCAATCTTGCATTGTGTGGGATTGGATCTTGTGAGTTTCAACCCCTCTTTTGAATGTAAAGTCCCTCCTAAGTGAAAACCGTCAATCCTAGTGACCTCCTTTCTCTCTCCTTGGAGTGGAGTGGGGGAACACCTAGGGTTCGATTTTCCGATTTACAATAGTCATTCTGGATGTTGGTTCTCTTGCATTTGATCCTACAACTACTCACCACACTCATTCCCAAAATTTAGATATGAGTGTTTATATTCATGCATTATTGATCTGCAAAATATTATAGATGCTTCTGTTATTCCAGAATGGGATAGTGCTATGGCTAAGGAGTATTCTTCTATGATGAAGAATCATACTTTGGATTTGGTTCCTCTTCCTAAGGGAAGGTTGGTTTGCTGTAAATGGGTTTATCATACCTAATTTCCAGTTGATAGTTCTAAATCAATAAGTATAAGACTCGTCTAATGGCTAAGGGCTTTCCTCAGGCTATAGGTATTGACTATTCTGAAACCTTTCCCCTATACCCAAGATGTATTCCATTCTTCTTGTACTTTTGTATTGTTTCATCTAAGGGTTGTTCAGTGTATCTGATGGATGTGAAGACTACATTCTTAAATGATGATCTTCAAGAGGAGATCTATATGGAGTAGCCACAAAGCTTTGTGTGGTCATAATGGAACCCTGGCTAAAGGTCCTAAGGGTAAGGGTCCACTGTTTACTTCTTGTGACCTTTTTCCTCTTTCTCTACTTGATCTAGCAGACCACATGGGGTTATTTTTTCATTGCTTATGTGCCTTGGTGTTTATTTGAAGATTTATTGAGGGTTTGTCTTCTTTGGTCTAGCAATTTTCTTTCTTGCAGTATCTTTTGGCTTGACCTCTCTTTGTGACATGGGTTTTCTCTAGTTTGTCTTATTCTAGTGGCCCTTCCTTCTTTGGAGGTTGATATGGATGGCATTGGAGACAACCCTCCTATTTTTTGTTGAACTCTTAATGGGTTTTTTGTGTTTTCTTGTCTGGTTGGATGCTGACAATTTTAAAGGGCCCAGTATAGATTGTGGTTATTTTTGGTTAAGGTCTCAGCTAGCTTTTAGCGTCTTGCATTGTTTCTCATAGTTTAAGGGAGACATGAATATCCTTGTTGTTCAGCTAAGGGTGTTTGTTAAACCCTCTTAATTTTCTTTAAAGACCTATAGTTTGAGGTTGTAATATTGATGGTGTGGCCAACCTGATTTGTATTGGCTATCTCTTAATTTTTTGGATGGATTTATTTGATTCTCATTGCGCTAGTGTTTGGCTAGAATTTGTTAGTTCAGTCATGTATGGGCTTTTGATTTTAAACTTTTGTATTCTTTGGTAGCGTATTATTGTGGATTCCAGATCTTGGTAAAATCTAGGGGTTTGAGGTCCCTTCAAAACCGGTTGTAAGGGGTTTTATGTCCCCTCCAAATCTATTTTTTCCTTAATAAAAAAATATAATGATAAACAATCAATATTTACAATGATAAATTATACATAAAACGTACCTCCCTTGCAACCCCCTATGCAAATTTATCAATGAAAATATTTTATTACTTAAAGGTTGAGACAAAATTTTCCTAAAAAATCTCCCACTTGTCGAACTCCTTGCAATAAAAATAGGAGGGGTGTTGACAACATGTTTTAATTACTAGGGGCCGAGGAGCCCATAGACTCTGAACACCATCTAAACTTCTTTGTGCTGACAACCTTAGAGAATCTAAAATATTCATCAAATTATGTACCTTAACTAGCTTTACCCTACTATCCTCAAGCACATATCTAAAAAATTGATATTGAACATCAATGTGCTTGGTCTTCTAGAATGAAATGTTTGGTTCTTGACTAGGTATATTACACTATGACTATCACAATAAACTATCATTACACCTTTTAGTCCAATATATGAATAAAGTCTCTTAAGTTCCAAATTGTTTCTTTACAAGCATGAGTATCTACTTATATTATTCTTCGACAATCTATAAAGAAACAACCTATCACTTAATCATATAAGTAATTGCACCATGAGATAAAGTAAACACATAAGAAGTGCAAAATCTTATACTATCAACATCACCTACTTATTTTAAATCCACATAACCATTAATATTATAAAAATATCATCTCTTATCAAATTATAATGATAAAATGAAGGAATACTCCGAAGCACCCTTCAAATATCCAAATAATGTTATAACTACATCCCTATAAACTCTAGTAGGATTAGACATATACCTAAAACTAAATTTAACTGGTTCGACAATTTCTATTGTACAAACTATAGCATATATCAAACTTCTGACTACTCTTTGGTAATACACTCAACTTGTGTCTTCCATCTATAATGTGGATTTTGGAAAATATAAAATAGACAATTTTACTGCAACTGTAAAGGGAACACATAATTATGTACAATCTTGTCTATTAAACCTCTATAAAATTGAATTCACATAATTACTCTAGCCTAGCTAGAGCTTTTTATTAAATGGTTAAAATTATATGAACAATGATTGAAGGTTAAGCTACAAGAAATAGATATTGGAAAAAAAAGTGGTGGGAATTAATTAGTCTAAATCAATCAATTAATTAGGAATTAATAAATTGAGATTTGGTTGAATATTTTTTGGGATATGGCTAGACTTTTTAAAATAAATATAAATTCAATTAAAGCATAAAAGTGAAGGCTATATTAATTAAATAAATAAAAAATATTTAATTAATTAATGGATAAGAAAACTTTAAATCAAGTGTGATGATGTATACATTGATTTAGGTGTCTACATCAATGCCCTGTAATGACATTTCTCAACTCTCCAACCTCCAAGACAAAATTTGATATTTTGGATACTTTAGAGCTCATTCAAATGACCACACTCTCTCTTATGCTTAGAAACAATATCAAATACTCATGGAATAAATATTTTCAACTTAGCATTACATTATGTCATATTCATGGCAAGTCAACTAGTTGTAAACCAAATTGTGTATTTCTATCAAGCTAAGGTAATTTTTCTAGTTTTGGTGACCTTAGTTTTTCTCTTCTAAATTATTTTTTTAACTTATACTAGTAATTTTCTTCATCAAAAATTTAAAAAATTCCTGCTAAAACAATGGTTAATGTAAGCACTAACCATCAATAACACTTTCATTTCTTATACCATTAATTTCAAATCCCCTTCTTCGAACTTCACTTCTTGGAATATGGTTGTTGCAAGAAAATGATATAATATTATTATTATCTTGGCAAAGGTGGCATTCTTAATTACACTTAAAAAGTTCATATTCATAGATGCACATATACAAGAATATTTCTCAATACTTTCTTATTTCTTATGTCTTGTACTATCAAAAATAAAATGACCTTAAATGTTGTTGCTCGACAAAGGCAAAAATCATTATTTTTCTACAATTGGCATATAATAGTGCCTGCGAACTATTCAATGGAAAAATGCATATGAAAAATCCTCTATATAAAAAATAATTGGCAAATATGAAGTAAGACTCCCATGACTTTTTCAAGAAATATCCCCAATGTAAACATAGCAATATTATCAATTCTCCTATTTAAGAACTTCCACCTCTTTATTGACCTTGGCCTTTATAATAAGATTTATTCCTTGGTTTACACCTTTATCATTATAATGATTGACTATTGAAAAAGTAAGGGGGAGAAATTCTACTCAAATTTGGTACTGATAAGGTCATATGCAATGTTTGAATGGAAAATATTATTTTACATTTTAAATTTTCCTTTATTTTCAAATATAGTAATCAGTCTTCTTTCAAGAATTATTAAGTGAAGAAGTTTATTGATATGATCCATATCCAACATCACTTGTCTACTCTTTATAATCCAATTGACTAGTTGATAGTTCACTGAAAATAAATGAATTTTTTTATGTAAACTTGTTGATCAGCAAAGTTAAAATTGGCATCCATATCATCTTATCCTATAGACCTACTATACTTGCATTTATTTGCATGTGTAGATCTCATTTGATATATCATCTTAAATTTATTATGCCTCTAAAGATGAAAATTTATTCTCTTAAATTCTTTCTTCACCTACTCATTCATGAAACTCAAGATGTCTAATGAGAATGTGTGAGTGTTTTTCTACAAATGAGTCTTCCACATGCAACTTGTATGACCTTATAATCAACATGTTTTCCATTACTCTTTCCATTGTAAAATAAAACTAATGCAATGCATATTCAAAAGACAGTTTCTAAGGAAAACTTATGTCATATTCACTTCTATCTATGGATAGGAAACAACACTTGAAGGAACCTCCTAATAATACTCACCTTCAACAATTTTGTGTGTGATTATTTTCTATTTTCTCAATTTCAATTCTTAATATTTCATGTACTTTCTATTTTTTCATCTAAGGGTTGTTCAGTGTATCAGATGGATGTGAAGACTACATTCTTACATGATGATCTTCAAGGGGAGATCTATATGGAGTAGCCACCAAGCTTTGTGTGGTCATAATGGAATCCTAGCTAAATGCCCTAAGGGTAAGGGTGCAGTGTTTACGTCTTGTGACCTTTTTCCTCTTTCTCTACTTGATCTAGCAGACCACATGGGGTTATTTTTTCATTTCTCATGTGCCTTGGTGTTTATTGGATGACTTATTGAGGCTTTGTCTTCTTGGGTCCAACAATTTTCTTTCTTGCAGTATCTTTTGGCTTGACCTCTCTTTGTGACATGGGTTTTCTCTAGTTTGTCTTATTCTAGTCACCCTTCCTTCTTTGGAGGTGGATATGGATTGTATTGGAGAGAACCCCCATATTGTTTGTTCAACTCTTAATGGTTTTTTTGTGTTTTCTTTTCTGGATGGATGCTGACAGTTTTAAAGGGCCCAGTATAGATGGTGGTTATTTTTGGTTATTGTCTCAGCTAGCTTTTAGCGTCTTGCATTATTTCTCGCAGTTTAAGGGAGCCAGGAATATCGTTGTTGGTCGGCTAAGGGTGTTTGTTAAACCCTCTTCCTTTTATTTAAAGACCTATAGTTTGAGGTTGTAATATTGATGGTGTGACCAACCAGATTTGTATTGGCTATCTCTTAATTTTTTGGTTGGATTTATTTGATTGTCATTGTGCTAGTGTTTGGCTGGAATTTGTTAGTTCAATCGTGTATGGGCTTTTGATTTTCAATTTTTGTACTCTTTGGTAGCATATTATTGTGGATTCTAGATCTTGGTAAAATCTAGGGGTTTGAGGTCCCTTCAAAACCGGTTGTAAGGTGTTTCAGGTCCCCTCAAAACCTATTTTTTCCTTAATAAAAAAATATAATGATAACCAATCAATATTTACAATGATAAATTATACATAAAATGTACCCTCCTTGCAAGCCCCCATGCAAATTTATCAATGAAAATATTTTATTACTTAAAGGTTGAGACAAAATTTTCCTCAAAAACTCCTACTTGTCGAACACCTTGCAACAAAAATAGGAGGGGTATTGACAACATGTTTTAATTGCTAGGGGCCAAGGAGCCCATATACTCTGAACACCATCTA
This sequence comes from Cryptomeria japonica, assembly GCF_030272615.1. Classification (NCBI taxonomy): domain Eukaryota; kingdom Viridiplantae; phylum Streptophyta; class Pinopsida; order Cupressales; family Cupressaceae; genus Cryptomeria; species Cryptomeria japonica. Next base: position 8,596,532 of record NC_081408.1, read on the forward strand.
AACTTCTTTGTACTAACAACCTTAGAGAATCTAAAATATTCATCAAATTATGTACCTTAACTAGCTTTACCCTACCATCCTCAAGCACAAATTAAAAATTTGATATTGAACATCAATGTGCTTTGTCTTCTAGAATGAAATGGTTGGTTCTTAACTAGGTACATTGCAATATGACTATAACAATAAAGTATCATTACACCTTTTAGTTCAATATATGAATAAAGTATCTTAAGTTCCAAATGGTTTATTTACAAGCATGAGTATCTACTTAGTGAGGGTCTCTACAAGCAAGGATATGGGTTCCACGTGCCGAACAGTATACCGGATGCACTGGAATCTTAACCAGATGCACTAAGAAAGATTCCCCACACACTGATTCTCCTTTCCAGTGTACCTGAAAAGATTGTCAGATTCAAAAACCGATTTGATTAATGGGGTTATGCCCCATGGTGGGTACTAGAAATGTATGCGGGAAAATCGGTTCAATGAAATCCAAAATATGAAAATACTCAAAGACTTGCCCACACACCAATGGGACTCTTGATGCAAGTTATGGAGCCATGAGGAATGTCTCAACTTCCCAAGGAGTGTTCCATGGTTCTCTATCTTACAAGGTCCCTCAAGCCAATGCCTTTTCTCTCAGATAACTCAGAAAAGTGACTTAGGGATGATGAATGCAAGAACAAGGGATGCTTTTGATCAATATTAGTATGAATGCATCCTATCTATGCATGATTATAACAAATGAACTAAACTAGTAATGATAAGATGAAAGGATTAGTAAAATACTATCCTAACATGATATACTAGTTTATATGATTAACTAAGGTAATAGAAATACTTCTAAAAATGATTATTAGATTATATTTCTATTTCAAAGAGAGATTAAATTCTTTGCTAAAAATGAGTATAAGTATGATGCTAAAGACTTGGATTCTCAAATAAGGGGATGAGGGCTCTATTTATAGAAGAAACAGGGCAATGGATGGTCAAGATTGCAGGATCGCATCAAGGGTCAGGATTGAAAGTTATCAATCCATGTTTGCAATTCTCACCAATGAAATGGTGACAACTGTCAACATAAGACTACTTGAGAGGAGAGGTAAGAAGCATTAAATGCTTGAGAAGACCTCATGGTTACCTTAAAAGGTAAAGATTAAGGTTAGGTTAAGGTTATCCATTGGATAAATATTTTACTTAAAGAGTAAACTCTTGTGCAAGGGTTAAAGGAATAACCATGGTCAAAGCAATGAATGTTTGGTGAGACCCCTAGGTTAGATGATGGTTGAGTTAGGCAAAAAGTCTCTAACCATGCCACTAAGGGTTAGTTAACCATTAATAGTTTGAAGACTTTGAGGACAAATTTGTAAGAGTCCTTCCAAATTTCAGGGTTATCAACAAGTTATCTTGTTGAAGACATAAAGGCTTTAATGCCTTTGGAATACTTTACTCCAAATTTAAGAAGTGACCTCCTCAAATTTAGGGAAATGGGATAATTGAAGGGTTTAGCTTAATTGAGTAGGATTAGATAGGTTCTAGAAGAATTTAGGAAGAGGGTTAGGAGGCAAGTGGGTGAGGGATAATAGGATTTAATTAAAATAAATTGCTTTATTTCATTTTGGTTGCAAGTTGGAGATTTAAATAAATTAGATTTATTTAATTAGAGTGAACTATTTAATTAATTGTAAATTTAATTAAAAAGTAGAGAGAAGGGATTTAATTAAATAAAATAATTCATTTAATTAAATGATATAAAGGCTTAAGTGAATTTAAATAAATAAATTGAATAATTTATTTAATTAAAATAGAGGAATGTGGGTGATTTAATTAAATTAGATTTAACTAAATAGAGGAATGAGAATAAAATGAACATTAAATATTCACTTAGGAATATGGTCATTTTAATATGTATACACTATCAAATAACAAAGGATTGACAATTATTTTGTCAGATCTATTTAAGTAAATAAATTAAGGTAGTCATAGCCGTCTAACCAAAACTTACAAAGGTGTTGGTGTGATGCAGTAGCTAGTTTATCTTCTTATCATCTCCACCATTGAACTTTCCCTCCTCCACAGGAGCATGGTCAATGTTGCCTACATTTCCCTGCTCATGAATCTTAATCGTATTTCTCCCTTCATGAATCTTCTTCTCACCTTTTCCCTTCTCCACAAGCTCTCCTATGTGATCATTTCTAGATAGGCCAAACACCTAGGGAGCATTTCCTTTCAAACACATTCGTAACAGTTTACATGCACTTCGAGCTGTATGGAATGTAATTCAAGCACTTTGAGTAGAATTTGAAACACAAACGTTATGAAATTTTGAAAGTTCTCTAATTATGGCACATGAATAAGAAAATGTTCTACTCACATTAATGTAAAATTTTTGCTGAACTCATGGAGGCAAATGCAAACATGGTTAGGTTTTAGTGGCCTAAAAACTCATTTTAATTTAAAATTGACACATGCGTAAGTTCTATTGGCCCAAACAATCCAATTGATTTCAATTGGGGCTGCATTCTTCTAAAATGTAAAGGGAATTGGGGCGGCATTCTTCTCAAATGTAAAGGTAAATAAACACATGGCGGAGATCCATTCTCACTCAATGCAAAAGGAAGAATAGATAGGTGGTTAGGATTTGGTGGTTAAAACAACTCATTTTTTTTTATTTAAACTTTGGTCTCATTGAATGTGAAGAAAAATAGACATAGGGTAGGTGTGGATAGTCAAAATAAATCACACATTTCAATTAGTGTTCTATTCTCACTATGACTAAAAATAACTCATTCAATTCAATTGACATATCAAATTATTTCATTGTAGATGATTTATAGGAAGTACCATATACTCTTCAATACAGGTCTAAATAAATTTATGAATCAATACTATAAAAAAGTCATAGAGCTCTTCCTGGTCCACTGTAATTTTATGAAACCCTAATTATAAAATCATTCTCTATATAGATTAGTAGATATAGTTGTAAAGAACAAAAGTGTATAGTCTATAATTTTCAATTGTACATTTTTACTTTATATTTCTATATAGATATTTTGTTATGGTTTTCAGCTCAACATGTTTTTGGTGTACATAAAACCCAACAATTACTTAGCATTCAAGGTCATTTCAATTCTAGTGGTTTAGATCCAATCTCACTCATATATATTTTCTCTATCCCTAGACTAAATTATTGAAATGATTATATCTTGTGGACATATTCATGTTTGAAGTCACATTCCCTTTACTTGAACTCACCTTTTACTCAATTTCAGACAACGCCTAGAAAATGTATTGTTGTCCATTATACTATATAGCAATGTATTTGTATTTTGCCTATGATGACATATTTAATGAAAAAGAACGGGACTCTAAAACATCATCAAATTATTGTTAATAGAGTACACACAAATACAACATAAACATAAAATAATAATAATAAAATTTGATTAACTGATTAGAGATTAATGTGATAAACCATTTAATTGATGATTCGAAAAAATGGTATCTGGAAAAACCCACATCCCCAAAACAAATTATGACCATATTTAGGATGAAATCTATTATGAAAATATCTTTGATAATGACATAAGATAGGTAGACAATTCCCAATTATAATTCTCCATAATTTTGTGGCCAACTAATATGAACTATATAAATCAGAACAAGATGATCCACTTCTCCTAATATGATTCACATGTGATACATGAGAGAGATGCTCAATATTTAGATTATGACAATGACTACTTTTATCTAGAACTTATTTTCCAAGATGGGTTCACTAAGCCTACTCATATTTCTCTCCATCAAGCTCACGTTCTTTTTCTTTGTAACTTGATGGCAAAGTTTCCCTTCAATAATAGATGAAAACTATTTTTAACTACAAATGATAGGAATACAAAAGGAAAGAAACCCTCTATGAATCAAAGTTAATTCTTTCTATCTTCCTTTTCATTCTACAAATCCAATCTAATATGTATCTCCAATTCCCTCTTGAATTAGTCACCCTCCTTATCTTCCCTAATTCATTTCCTTTATTTTATCCCACCTTTCTCGAATTAGTAAACAGATAATAAGTGTGAAATATTCTACTATCAACATCACCTACGTATTTTAAATCCACATAACCATGAAGATTATAGAAATATCATCTCTTATCAAATTATAATGATAACATGAAAGAATACTCTGAAGCACACTTCAAATATCCAAATAATATTATAACTACATCCCAATAAAGTTTACTAGGATTAGAAATATATATAAAAAGAATCCATCTGGTTAGACAATTTCTAGTCTAGTACAAACTATAGCATATATCAAACTTCCAAGTACAGTGTGGTAAGACACTCAACTTGTGTATTTCATCTCTAATGTGGATTTAGGAGAATAAAAAATAGATAATTTTATTCGAACTGTAAAGGGGACATATAATCTTGTACAATCTTGCATGTTAAACCTTTGTAAAATTGAATACACATACATACTCTAGCCTAGGTAGAGCTTTTTATTCAATGGTTAGAGAATTTCTATACCTTTAGATTAAGAGAAAGAAACTTATTTTAACGATTTCTTAATCTATTGAGTAGATTCCTTATATCTCCTTTATACTTTCTATCTTCTATTCACTATTCTTCTATTTCCCTCCTCAACTTTTTTACTCATTGGCAACTACCTACTTATATATCCGATTAGGGATGCAACCCTTAGATGATATCCCTAAGTCTAATCTCCTTCCTTAGTTACCTATGCAATAACTATGTTACAAGATCACATCGTTACATCTTTAGATCGGGTGTCTGTATTCTTTATTTCGATCAACAATAACTATATTTAAAATAAATGTACTTTCATACTATATATATAATATTCACATAATTCAAATTCTAGAATACAATTGTTTATTCCCTTAACTATTTTTTCTTAAGTTCTTTTAAAATACTTAAATAATCCTCAATTATATGAGTTATTTGTTGGTACCATAACATTTTTCTTCTTCTAAAAGTATCTTTCTCTTTAAAATAAGATCACACGAAGGTTGTATTAATTAAGTAAATAATAAATATTTAATTAATTAATGGATAGGACATGGTCAAATCAAGTGTGATCAATTATGTATGGATTTTGGTGTCTATATCAAGAATAATGTTGTTACTTTTAACATGCCCCCTAATTTAATTTCTCAACTCTACAACCTCCAAAGCAAAATGTGATATTTTGGATACTCTAGAGATCCTTCAAGTCACCACACTCTCTTTGATGCTTAAAAATAAAATCAAATACTCATGGAATACAGATTATCAGCTTAGGATTATATTATGTCATGTTCATGGGAGTAGGCGATGTTTATTTAAATGGATTCTCTTCCTAAAAGTCATGCTTTAATGGCTCATTGTTCCAAAGAAATGGGTGAGTATTAGAAGAAGAACAAGATGAATCTATCTTCATGTGGTGAGTGTCTCTCCAAACTTAAGGTGAGGAATGACCAAAAGGATAAACCTCCTTCTCATTATTCTCCTTGTAAATTAGGAGAGTTATGTTCTATGTCCAAGAAAAAGATAGAGAATTGTTCCTTTTAAGGAAAATTTAGGCATACTAATGCATAATGTTTTATGAATTTTGCATTGGAGAAGCTAGGAGAGAGCACAATCTGTCTATTCATAAGTGTTCTTCAATGGGAAAAGGGTAAGCTCCATGGACGACTCTATGGTGATGTGCAAACAAATTCCTTTCATGTTGAAGACAACTTCTTTCTGCCTCATGGACGACTCTATGGTTATGTGCTTGGCTGTTGTCTGACTGGCATTTCAGCTTGTTGGTTGGAGGGAGGGTGAGGTAGTGGTTTCTTCTTATAGGCATGGTGGGACTGTGAGGTGGGTCTATGTTGGAAGGAGCTTGTGACTTGAGTTATCCTAGTTTTTCCATGGTGTGTGCAAATGTTACTATTTGAATGTGTCTTGCCAGGGACTTGATGGGATTTGTGGCTGATGAAGATGAAGAGCATGGGGAAGATTAGGGGAGGGTATATGTTTCCCAGATTCTTGATCTTGTAGCTATCTTGTTTTGGGTTCCCTACTCTAGTTGCGAAGAGCGAGTTAAGGTAGCTAGAGTCCCCTACTCGAGTAGCAAAGAATGAGTTGAGGTTTCCTCTACTAGGAGCGGATGGGTTCTTGTACTGGTTGTTTCTTTGGACTTTTCTAGTTGTTTTTGCATGCCTCCCTCCTTATTTTTGTAGGTTTGGTGTGGGGGTAAGGTTTGGGACCTAGGTGGAACCTTTGTTGCATGGTTCCTCTTAGGGTTTCTGGTTTCTCCTTTCCCCTCGGATTATCTCCTATCCTAGGAGAGGGGTTGTTGTTTCCTGCGATGCTAATCTTTTTCATGGTAGTGGTGTTCATAATGGAACCCTAGCGGAAGGCCCTTAGGGTAAGGGTGTAATATTTAGTTCTTGTGACCTTTTTCCTCTTTTCTCTGCTTGATCTAGCAGACCACATGGGGTTATTTACTTTTTGTGACATTTTGCTCGTTGGTTGGAGGGAGGGTGATGTAGAGGTTTCTTCTTATAGGCATGGTGGGAGTGTGAGGTGGGTCTATGTTGGAAGGTGTTTTTGGCTTCAGTAATCCCAGTTTTTTCTGTGGTGTGTGCTCATGCTATTATTCGAAGGTGTCTTTCTAGTGATTCGATGGGATGTGTGGTTGATGAAGATGAAGAGAATGGGGAAGGTGAGGGGAGGGTATATGTTTCCCCTCTTATTGATCTTGTCGTTTTCCTATTATGCGTCCGCTACCCTAGTTGTGAAGTGCAAGTTAAGGTAGCTAGAGTCCTTTGCTCGAGTAGTAAAGAATGAGTTGAGGTTTCCTCTGCTTGGAGTGGATGGGTTCTTGCAGTTGTTTCTCTGTACTGTGCTGGTGGTTTTTGCATGCCTTCCTCCTTCCTTTTGTTGGTTTGGTGTGGGGGTAAGGTTTCAGACCTAGGTGGAACCTGTGTTGCATGGTTCTTCTTAGGGTTTTTGGTTTCTCCTTTTCCCTCAGATTATCTTGTATCATAGGGGATGGTTTTTCCTTGTTGTCATGCTGTTCATTTTTATGGTGGAGGTGTACTTAATGGAACCCTAACTAAAGGCCCTAAGGGTAGGGGTACACTATTTACTTTTTTTTACGCTTTGCCTCTTTTCTACGCTTGATCTAGTAGGCGAAATGGGGTTGTTTTTTATTCCTTATGTTCCTTGGTGATCATTTGAAAACTTATTGAGGTTTTTTCTACTTGGGTCCAACCATTTTATTTCTTGCAGTATCTTCTGGCCTGACCTCTCTCTGTGACATGGGTTTTGTCTAGTCTAGCTTATTGATGTGGCCCTTCCTTCTTTGGAGGTGGATATGGATGGTATTGGAGATAACCTCCCTCCTATAGAGGCGGATTTAGGAGTTATGGTAAAGTTTGGGTGGTCTTGGTGGATGGAAGGCGATGACCTATTTGTAGAGGTCGGTTGGTTGATTATTTTTTCTACTCGTTTAGGTCTCTTATTCAACATTAGGTTTTGGAATCCTTCTTACAACCTTGTTGTCTAGCAATAAATTATGATTCCATCTCTTGGTTGCTAGACTTTGATTCATGGTTTGAAGCTTTGTTCTCTCTATTGATGGTTTCCTACCTTCAACGCCTATTGAGGTGGGTTCCTATCCTATTGAGATGGATAGATGCTTTGTTGTTAGAGATGTAACTTGCAAAATCTTTGAGGTTGCTATCTTCATCCTGGTGGTTTTGGGACCCATTACAAAACCCATTCCGAATGTTAGGGGAGACTTTCAAAACCACCATGTTTATGTTCAAATCTTAATGATTATTTTGTGTTTTCTTGTCTAGCTGGATGCTGATAGTTTTAAAGGGCCCATTATACACTATGTTTGTTTTTGGTTAAGGTCTCATCTAACTTTTATCTACTTGCATTTTTTTTTGATAATTTAAGGGAGCCGGGAATATCCTTGTTGCTCGGGTAAGGGTGTTTGTTAAACCCTCATCATTTTCTTTAAAGACCTATAGTGTGAGGTTGTAGCCCTGGTGGTGTGGCCAAATTGATTTGTATTGGCTATCTCTATTTTTTTTGGCTGGATCTATTTGATTGTGGTTGTGCTAGTTTTTGGCTGGCATTTGTTAGTTCAGTCATGTATGGGCTTTTGATTTTCAATTTTTGTACTCTTTGGTAGCGTATTATTGTGGATTCCAAATCATTGTGAAATCTAAGGGTTTCAGGTCCCTTGAAAACCAGTTGTAAGGGGTTGCGAGTCCCCTCAAAGTCAGTTTTTTCCTTAATAAAAAATGTAATTATAAACAATCAATATTTACAATGATAAATTATATATACAATGTACCCCCCCTTGCGACCCCTTATGCAAATTTATTAGTGAAAATCTTTTATTACTTAGTTGTTGAGATAACATTTACCAAAAAAATCTCCCACTTGTCGAACACCTTGCAGCAAAAAGAGGAGGGGTACCGACATCATATTTTAATTGCTAGGTGTCGAGGAGGCCATTCACTCTGAACACCATCTAAATTTCTTTAAACTGACAACCTTAGAGAATCTACAAAATTAATAAAATTATGTACCTTAACTAGCTTCACCCTACCATCCTCAAGCACATATCTAAAAAATTGATATTGAACATCAATGTGCTTGGTCTTCTAGAATGAAATGTTAGGTTTTTAACTAGGTAGATTGCACTTCAACTATCACAATAAACTACCATTGCACCTTTTAGTCCAATATATGAATAAAGTCTCTTAAATTGAAAATGGTTTCTTTACAAGCATGAGTATCTACTTATACTATGCTTTGATAGTCTATAAGGAAACAACCTGTCACTTAATCATATAACTAATTGTACTACCAGATAAAGTAAACACATAAGAAGTGTGAAATCTTCCACTATCAACATCACTCTTCAAATATCCAAATAATGTTAATATAACTACATCCCAATAAACTCTACTATGATTAGACATATATCTAAAAAGAAATCCAACTAGTTAGACAATTTCTAGTCTAGTTCTAACTATAGCATATATCAAACTTCCAACTACAGTTTTGTAGGACACTGAACTTGTGTCTTTCATTTCTAATCTAGATTTAGGAGAATAAAAAATACATAATTTTATTCCAACTTTAAAGGGAACATATAATGATGTACAATCTTTCCTATTAAACCTTTGTAAAATTGAATTCACATACATACTCTAGCCTATCTAGATCTTTTTATTCAATGGTTGGACAATTTCCATACCCTTAGATTAAGAGAAAGATACTCATTTGAACAATATCTTAATCTATTTTGTACAATACTTATATCTCCTTTATAGTTTCTATTTTCTATTCACTACTCTTGTATTCCCCTCATCAAATTTTTTACTCATTGGCAATTGCCTACTTACATATCCGATTAGGTATGCAACCCTTATATGATATCCTTAAGGCTAATCTCTTTCCTTAGTTACCTATTCAGGAACTATCTTACTAGATCACATCATTATCCCTCTAGACCGGGTGTCTATATTCTGTATTTTGGTCAACAAGAACTATGTTTAAACTAAATGTAGTTTTATTATGTATATAAAATATTATCATAATTCAAATTCTAGAATATAGTGATTTATTCCCTTAACTAGTGTTTCTTAAGTTCTTTTAAAATACTTAAAAAATCTTCATTTATATGAGTTATTTGTTGGTACCATAATATTTTTTTCTTCTAAAAGTATCTTTCTCTTTAAAATAAGATCCCACTAAGGTTATATTAATTAAATAAATAATAAATATTTAATTAATTAATGGATATGATATGGTTAAATCAAGTGTGATCAAGTACGTATGGATTTAGGTGTCTATACCATGAATAATGTTGGTACTTTTAACATGCTTCCTAATGACATTTCTCAACTTTGCAACCTCCAAGGCAAATTGTGATATTTTGGATACTTTAGAGCTCATTCAAATCACCACACTCTCTCTTATGCTTAAAAAAAAATCAAATAATAATAGAATAAATATTATCAACTTAGGAGTACATTATGTCATATTCATGGGAGCAGGCCATGTTGATTTAGATGGAGTCTCTTCCTAAAATTCATGCTTTAATGGCTCATTCTTCCAAAGAAAAGGGTGAGTATTAGAAGAAGCACAAGACAAATCTGTCTTCAAGTGGTGAGTGTATCCCCAAGCTTCAGGTGAGGAATGATCAAAAGGATAAACCTCCTTCTTATCATTCTCCTTCTAAATTAGGAGAGTTATGTTCTAAGTCCAAGAAAAAGATAGAGAATTGTTCCTTTTGTGGAAAATTTAGGCATACTAATGCACAATGTTTTGTGAATTTTGCATTGGAGAAGCTACGAGAGAGCACAATCTTTCCATTCCTAAGTGTTATTCAATTGGTATAGGGTAAGCTCCATGGATGACTCTATGGTGATGTGCAGACAAATTCCTTTCATGTTGGAGATAACTTATTTGTGCCCCGTGGACAACTCTATGGTGATGTGCCTAGCTGTTGTTTGACTGGTGTTTCAGCTCATTGGTTGGAGGGAGGGTGAGGTAAAGGTTTCTTCTTATAGGCATAGTGGGACTATGAGGTGGGTCTATGTTGCAACTATTTTGTGACTTGAGTTATCCAAGTTTTTCTGTGATGTGTGCTCATGTTATTGTTCAAATGTATATTTCTAGGGATTTGATGGAATTTGTGGTTAATGAAGATGAAGAGAATGGGGAAGGTGATGGGAGGGTATATGTTTCCCCTCGTATTGATCTTGTAGTTATCCTATTTTGGGTCCCCTACTCAAGTTGCGGAGAGGAAGTTAAGGTATCTAGAGTCCCCTACTCGAGTAGAAAACAATGAGTTGAGGTTTCCTCTGCTAGGAGAGAATGGGTTATTGTGGCTATTTTTTTGTACTGTGCTAGTGGTTCTTGACTGCCTCCCTTCATTTTGTTGGTTTGGTGTGCAGGTAAGCTTTGGGACCTAGGCATAACCTATGTTGCATGGTTCTTCTTAGGGTTTTTGGTTTCTCCTTTGCCCTAGGATTATCTTCTATCCTAGGGAAGGGGTTTTTGTTTGCTATCATGCTATTCTTTTTCATGGAGGTGGTGTTCTTAATGGAACCCTCCTATGGGTAGGGGTACACTATTTGTTTCTTGTGACCTTTTGCCTCTTTTCTCTACTTGATCTAGTAGGCCACATTGGGTTGTTTTTTATTCCTTATGTGCCTTGGTGTTCATTTGAAGACTTATTGAGGATTTTTCTTCTTGGGTCCAGCCATTTTCTTTATTACAGTATCCTTTGGCCTGACGTCTCTCTACAACATAGGCTTTCTCTATTTTTCCTTATTGAGGTGGCCCTTCCTTCTTTGGAGGTGGAGATGGATGGTATTGGAGACAACCTCCCTCCTATAGAGGCACAATTAGGTGTTGTGGTGAATTTTGGGTGGACCAGGTGGATAGTTGGTGATGACCTATTTGTAGAGGTCAGTTGGTCGATTGTTTTTTCTCCTCGTTTAGGTCTCTTATTCAACATGTGGTTTTGGGAGCCCTCTTAAAATCTTGTTGTCAAGCAATATGAGGTGATTCCGTCTCTTGGTTGTTAGACTTTGATTCATGGTTTGAAGCTTTGTTCTCTCTACTGATGGTTTCCAAACTTCATCCCCTATTGAGGTGGGTTCCTATCCTATTCAGGTGGATAGATGCTTTACTGTTAGAGATACGAATTTCAGAAGCTTTGAGGTTTCTATCTTCATCCTTTCTATTTTGGGAGCCATTACAAAACACATTCCGAAGGTTAGGGTATCCTTTCAAAACCCCCATGTTTCTATTCAACTCTTAATGGTAATTTTGTGTTTTCTTGTCTGGTTCGATGCTGACAATTTTAAAGGGCCCAGTATAGATTGTGCTTGTTTTTGGGTAAGGTTTGAGCTACCTTTTAGCTGCTTGCATTATTTGTCACAGTTTAAGGGATCCAGGAATATCCTTGTTGTTTGGCAAAGTGTGTTTGTTAAACCCTTGCCATTTCCTTTAAAGACCAATAGTTTGAGGTTGTAGCCCTGATGGTGTGGCCAACCTAACCAGATCTATTTGATTACGTTTGTGCTAGTGTTTGGCTAGCATTTTTTAGTTAGTTGTGTGTGGGCTTTTGATTTTCAATTTTTGTACTCTTTGGTAGTGCATTATTATGGATTCCAGATCCTGGTAAAATCTAAGGGTTTTAGGTCCCTTCAAAACCAGTTGTAAGGGGTTTTGGGAACCCTCAAAACCTATTTTTTCCTTAATAAAAAAACATAATCATAAATAATCAATATTTACAATGATAAATTATAGATAAAATGTACCCCACCTTGCAATCCCCTATGCAAATTTATCAATAAAAATCTTTTATTACTTAAAGGCTAAGACAAAATTTTCCTAAAAACTCTCCCACTTGTCGAACACCTTGCAACAAAAAGAGGAGGGGTACCAACATCATGTTTTAATTGCTATGGGCTGAGGATCCCATAGACTCTGAAAACTTCTAAACTTCTTTTTATTGACAAACTTAGAGAATCTACAATATTCATCAAATTATGTACCTTAACTAGCTTCACTCTACCATCCTCAAGCACATATCTAAAAAATTGATATGGAACATCAATGTGCTTGGTCTTCTAGAATGAAATGTTTGGTTTTTAACTAGGTAGATTGCACTTTTACTATCACAATAAACTATCATTGCACCTTTTGCTCAAATATATGAATAAAGTATCTTAAATGCCAAATGGTTTCTTTATAAGCATGATTATCTACTTATACTATGCTTTGATAGTCTATAAAGAAATAATCTATCACTTAATAATATAGCTAATTGTACCACCAGATAAAGTAAACACATAAGAAGTGAGAAATATTCTACTATCAACATCACCTACTTATTTTAAATCCATATAACCATGAAGATTATAGAAATATCATCTCTTATCAAGTTATAATAATAACATGAAAGAATACTCTGAATCACCCTTCAAATATCCAAATAATGTTATAACTACATCCCAATAAACTCTACTAGGATTAGACATATATATATAAAAACAAATCGAACTAGTTAGACAATTTCTAGTCTATTAGAAACTATAGCATATATCAGACTTCCAAATACAGTTTGGTAAGACACTCAAATTGTGTATTTCATTTCTAATGTGGACATAGGAGAATAAAAAATAGATAATTTTATTCCAATTGTAAAGGCAACATATAATGATGTACAATATTGCCTATTAAGCCTCTGTAAAATTGAATTCACATACATACTCTCGCCTAGGTATAGATTTTTATTCAGTGGTTAGAGAATTTCTATACCTTTAGATTATGAGAAAGATACTTATTTTAACAATGTCTTAATCTATTGTGTAGATTCCTTATATCTCCTTTATACTTTGTATCTTCTATTCACTATTGTTCTATTCCCCTCATCATGTTTTTTACTCATTGGCAACTACCTACTTATATATTTGATTAGAGGTGCAACCCTTAAATACTATCCCTAAGGATAATCTCTTTCCTTAGTTACCTATTCAGAAACTATGTTGCCAAATTACATCATTATCTGTCTAGACCAAGTTTCTGTATTGTTTATTTCAATCAACAATAACTATATTAAAACTAAATATATTTTTATTCTATATATATAATATTCACATAATTCAAATTCTAGAATACAATGATTTATTCCCTTAACTATTTTTTCTTAAGTTCTTTTAAAATACTTAAATAATCTTCATTTATATGAGTTATTTGTTGGTACCATAACCTTTTTTTTCTTCTAAAAGTATCTTTATCTTTAAACTAAGATCCCACTAAGGTTATATTAATTAAATAAATAATAAACATTTAATTAATTAATGGATAAGACATTGTAAAATCAATTGTGATCAATTATGTATGGATTTAGGTGTTTATACCAAGAATAATGTTGTTACTTTAACATGCCCCCTAATTTCATTTCTCAACTCTGCAACCTCGAAGGCAAAATGTGATATTTTGGATACTTTAGAGCTCATTCAAATCATTACACTCTCTCTTATGCTTAAAAATGAAATCAAATACTCATGGAATAAATTTTCTCAACATAGGATTACATTATGTCATATTCATGGTAAAGGCCATGTTGATTTAGATGGATTCTCTTCCTAAATGTCATGCTTTAATAGCTCTTTCTTCCAAAGGAAAGGGTGAGTATTAGAAGAAGCACAAGATGAATTTGTCTTCAAGTGGTGAGTGTCTCCCCAAGCTTAAGGTGAGGAATGATCAAAAGGATAAACCTCCTTCTCATCTTTCTCCTTCTAAATTAGGAGAGTTATGTTCTAAGTCCAAGAAAAATATGGAGAATTCTTCCATTTGTGGAAAATTTAGGCATACCAATGCATAATGTTTTATGAATTTTGCATTGGAGAAGCTACGAGAGAGCACAATCTTTCCATTCCTAAGTGTTCTTCAATGGGAAAAGGGTAAGCTCCATGGATGACTCTATGGTTATGTGTAACCAAATTCCTTTCATGTTGTAGACAACTTCTTTGTGCCCCATGGATGACTCTATGGCGATGTGCTTGGCTGTTTTCAGACTGGTGTTTTAGCTCCTTACTTGGAGGGGGTGCTGAGGTAGTGGTTTCTTCTTATAGGCATGGTGGAATTGTGAGGTGGGTCTATGTTGGAAGGACTTTGTGATTTCAATTATCTGTGTTTTTTTGTGGTATGTGCTCGTGTTATCATTTGAAGGTGTCTTGCCAGGGATTCGATGGGATTTATGGTTGATGACGACAAAGAGAATGGGAAAGGTTAGGGGAGAGTATATGTTTTTCCCTCTTCTTGATCTTGTAGTTATCCAATTTTGGGTCCCCTACTCTAGTTGTGAAGAGAGAGTTAAGGTAGCTAGATTCCCCTACTCGAGTAGCAAATAATGAGTTGAGGTTTCCTCTGCTAGGATAGGATGGGTTCTTGTGGCTATTTCTTTGGACTTTGTTGGTGATTTTTGCATGCCTCCCTCCTTATTTTTGTAGGGCATGGGGGTAAGGTTTGGAACCAAGGTGCAACCTTTGTTGCATGGTTCTTCTTAGGGTTTTTGGTTTCTCCTTTGCCCTCAACTTATCTCCTATCCTAGGAGAGGGGTTGTTGTTTCTTGGCATGCTATTCTCCTTCGTGGCAATGGTGGTCATAATGGAACCTTGGCTGAAGGCCCTAAAGGTAAGGGTGCATTGTTTACTTCTTGTGACTGTTTGCCTCTTTCTCTAGTTGATCTAGCAGACGAGATGGGGTTATTGTTTCATTTCTTATGTTCCTTGGTGTTTATTTGAAGACTTATTGTAGGTTTGTCTTCTTGGGTCCAACAATTTTCTTTCTTTTAGTATCTTTTGGCTTGACCTCTGTCTATAACATGGGTTTTCTCTAGTTTGTCTTATTGTGGTGGCCCTTCCATCTTTGGACGTGCAGATGGATGGTATTAGAGACAACCCCCATGTTTTGTGTTCAACTTTTAATGGTTTTTTAATGTTTTCTTGTATGTTTGGATGCTGACAGTTTTAAAGGGCCGAGTATAGATTGTGGTTATTTTTGGTTAAGGTCTTAGCTAGCTTTTAGCTTCTTGCATTGTTTCTCATAATTTAAGGGAGCCAGGAATATCCTTGTTGTTCAGGTAAGGGTGTTTGTTAAACCTTCTTCATTTTCTTTAAAGACCTATAGTTTGAGGTTGTAATATTGATGGTGTGGCCAACCTAATTTGTATTGGCTATCTCTTAATTTTTTGGCTGGATTTATTTGATTGTCATTGCACTAGTATTTGGCTAGAGTTTGTTAGTTCAATCATGTATGGGCTTTTGATTTTCAACTTTTGTACTCTTTGGTAGCGTATTATTGTGGATTCCAGATCTTGGTAAAATCTAGGGGTTTGAGGTCCCTTCAAAACTGGTTGTAAGGGGTTTCCGGTCCCCTCAAAACGTATTTTTTCCTTAATAAAAAAACACAATGATAAAAAACCAATCTTTACGATGATAAATTATACATAAAATGTACCCCCCTCGCAACCCCCTATGCAAATTTATCAATGAAAATATTTTATTACTTAAAGGTTGAGACAACATTTTCCTAAAAAATCCCCCACTTGTCAAACACCTTGCAACAAAAGTAGGTGGGGTATTGACATCATGTTTTAATTGTTAGGGGTCGAGGAGCCCATAGACTCTGAACACCATCTAAACTTCTTTGTACTGAAAACCTTAGAGAATCTAAAATATTCATCAAATTATGTACCTTAACTAGCTTTACCCTACCATCCTCAAGGACATATATAAAAATTTGATATTGAACATCAATGTGCTTGGTCTTGTAGAATGAAATGTTTGGTTCTTAAATAGGTATATTTCACCATGACTATCACAATAACCTATCATTGCACCTTTTATTCCAATATATGAATAAAGTCTCTTAAGTTCCAAATGGTTTCTTTACAAGCATGAGTATCTACTTATATTATGCTTCAACAGTCTATAAAGAAACAACCTATCACTTAATCATATAACTAATTGTACCATGAGATAAAGTAAATACATAAAGAGTGCAAAATCTTCTGCTATCAACATCACCTACTTATTTTAAATCCACAAAACCATTAAGATTATAAAAATATCATCTCTTATCAAATTATAATGATAAAATGAAAGAATACTCTGAAGCACCCTTCAAATATACAAATAATGTTATAACTACATCCCAATAAACTCTAGTAGGATTAGACATATATCTAAAAATAAATCCAACTAGTTAGATAATTTCTAGTGTACAAACTATAGCATATATCAAACTTCCAACTACTATTTGGTAAGAAACTCAACTTCTATCTTCCATCTCTAATGTGGATTGAGGAGAATATAAAATAGATAATTTTACTCCAACTGTAAAGGGAACACATAATGATGTACAATCTTGTCTGTTAAACCTCTTTAAAATTGAATCCACATAATTAGTCTAGCCTAGCTAGAGCTTTTTATTCAATGGTTAAAATTATATGAACAATGATTGAAGGTTAAGCTAAAAGAAAAAGATATTGGAAAAAAAAGTGGTGGGAATTAATTAGTCTAAATCAGTTAATTAATTATTGTAGTCACATAAATCTGTCCACTTAATTAAATGAATACTTAGTATTTATTTGATTATTTAACCATCAATTAATAATTAATTAAATTAATATTTAATTAATTCATCTTAACCCTATTCTCCTATTAATTAAGTAAATTATTCAATTTATTTGATTTAATTCACTTAACCAAATTCAGACCATTAATTAAATAAATAAATCATATTTATTTAATTAAATCTTCTCTCACATTTAAATAAATTAATATTTATTTAAAACCCCCAAAATCCCACCTCTCACATTTAAATAAATAAATCATTTATTTAAATCACCTTTATCCTCCACCCACTTGCATTTTCCTACAAAAGCAAGTTGCACAACTATTTTAAATAAATTATTTATTTAAAATCCTATTTATCCTCACCCACTTGAAACCTTTAATGGTTTCCCTTAAAGTCTTCAAACTTGATGGCTTTAAAGTCTTCAAACTTAATGGCTTCCCTTAAAGTCTTCAAGCATTTTAATGCTTTATCTTCATTTTTCTCATTTAAATAAATTAATATTTATTTGAATATTTATCCAAATGCAAATTACACCATTTAATTGAAATAAATGATTTTATTTTAATTGAAAATACCAAAATTCCTCCCACTTGCATTTTCCTACAAAATCCACTTGCATGCCTAAACCCCTTCTAGAATTTTCTAATCACTTCTAAATAACCTAACCCCTTCTCTAAACTTTGTCACATTCCTAAGCAAAAGGGAAGTCACTTCTCAAACCCTCAAAGTCTTTGATAACCATTAAAGGCTTTCAACCTTCAACCACTAAATGGCTGAAAGTCTTTGATAACCATTGAAGGCTTTCAACCTTCAACCACTTAATCCCCAAAGTCTCCAATAACCATTAATGGTTACCTCAAACCCTCCCACATGGTTAAAACATTTGTTTTGACTCAACCTCTACCCAACCCAAAGGTCTCATTAGGCCATTAATGCTTTGACCATGATTATCTCTTAAACATTTGCACAAAGGTTTATCCTTGGATTAACTCTTAATCCAGTGGGTAATCTTAATTTGGACTTGACCCTTAGCCTCTAGATAACCATGAGGTCTTCTCAGGCCTTTAATGCCTCCAACCTCTTCTCTCAACCCAATCCTATGTTGACACTTGTCACCATTTTATTGGTGCCAATTGTGCACATGGATCCCCAACTTTCAAACTTGGCCCTTGATTAAACCATTCAATCTTAACCCTTCATTTCCCCATTTCTTCTATAAATAGAACCCTTCTCCTCAAGCAAAAAAGAAGCATTTAGAGTATTGTTGTTATACTGGCATTAGCATAGAGCTTTTTCATAGCATCACTATCTACTCTTGCATAGTATTTGCTTATCATATTCAACCATCTTGAATCTCCATATGGCATCCATGGCTAGTGCTAAAAGCTGAGAGCTACACTCATTTGTGACTTGGAGAGGAGAGGAACAAGGGAGGAGCAATTATGAGCATCTTGATTAGCTATTTTATTCTATGTTTATATGCTTTCTATTTCATGCTTAATATCTCTCTTGATATGCCTGTTTAGGATAATCTTTTGTTGCTAACACTAACGTTTGTTTCTTGTGCTCTTGTGTGTGTTGCCATCAAACAGATTTTCTAATCCTTTTTGCAGAGCATCAATTATGAATTAATAAATTGAGATTTAGTTGACTAATTTTTAGGATATGGCTAGACTTTTTAAAATAAATATAAATTCAATTAAAGGATAAAAGTGAAGGTTATATTAATTAAATAAATAATTAATATTTAATTAATTAATAGATAAGAAAAACAAAATAATGAGATTTCTCAACTCTGCATCAAAATAATAAGAAAAACAAAATAATGAGATTTAGGTGTCTACATCAATGCCCTATAATGAAATTTCTCAACTCTCCAACCTCGAAGACAAAATTTGATATTTTGGATACTTTAGAGCTCATTCAAATGACCACACTCTCTCTTATGCTTAAAAACAAAACAAAATGCTCATGGAATAAATATTATCAACTTAGCATTGCATTATGCCATATTCATGGCAACTCAACTAGTTGTAAACCAAATTGTGTGTTTCTATCAGGCTAAGGTAATTTTTCTAATTTTGGTGACCTTAGTTTTTCTCTTCTAAATTATTTTTTTATCTTATACTATTAATTTTCTTCATTAAAAATAAAAATGTTCATGCTAAAACAATGGTTAGTGTAAGCACTGACCATCATTGACACTTTCATTTCTTATACCATTAATGACAAATCCCCTTCTTTGAACTTGACTTCTTGGAATGTGGTTGTTGCAAGAAAATGATACAATATTATTATTATCTTGGCAAAGGTGGCATTCTTAATTACACTAAAAAATTTCATATTCATAGATGCACATATACAATAATATTTCTCAATACATTCTTCTTTCTTATGTCTTGTACTATCACAAATAAAATGACCTTAAATATTGTTGCTCGACAAAGGCAAAAGCTATTATTTTTCTACAACTGGCATATAATAGTGCTTGTGAACTATTCAATGGAAAAATGCATATGAAAAATCCTCTATATAAAATATCATTGGCAAAAAAGAAGTAAGTCTCCCATGACTTTTTCAAGAAATATCACCAATGTAAACATAGCAATATTATATATTCTCCTATTTAAGAACTTCGACCTCTTTATTGACCTTGGCCTGTATAATAGGATTTCTTCTCCTGGTTTACACCTTTATCATTATAATGATTGACTATTGGAAAAGTAAGGGGGAGAAATTCTACTCAAATTTGGTACTGATAAGTTCATATGCAATATTTGAATGGAAAATATTCCTTTATTTTCAAATATAGTAATAACTCTTCTTTCAAGAATTTTTAAGTGAAGAAGTTTATTGATATGATCCATACCCAACATCAATTCTCTACTCTTTATAATCCAATTGACAAGTTGATAGTTCACTCGAAATAAATGAATTATTTTATGTAAACTTGTTGATAACAAAAGTTAAAATTGGCATCCATATCATCTTACCCTATAGACCTACTATACTTGCAGTTTTTTTGCATGTGCACATCTCATTTGATATATCATCTTAAAGTTATTATGCCTCTAAAGATGAAAATTTATTCTCTTAAATTCTTTCTTTACCTACTCATTCATGAAAATATGCAAAATGAGTGTCACCACCAAGAACTCAAGATGTCTAATGAGATTGTGTGAATGTTTTTCTACACATGAGTCTTCCACATGCAACTTGTATGACCTTATAATCAACATGTTTTCCATTACTCTTTCTATTGTAAAATAAAACTAATGCAATGCACATTCAAAAGACAGTTTCTAAGGGAAACTTATGTCACATTCACTTCTATCTATGGATAGGAAACAACATTGAAGGAACCTCCTAATACTTAATAGAAAATGTCCTTGCAATAATTAATTATCCGTATATGCATACGATATATACTCAATCTCTAACGATTATGACAAAATATGAGGACAGAATCAATATTCTCTTACGGCTATGACATAATATGAGATCAAAATTTATAAGTGGTATACGATTTGGAGGCTACAATAAAACGAAGCCTTCTCGGTGCCCCTCTGCTTGCGTTAATGCCTCTGTCAAGCTAGCATTCTCCATTGTCAATGCATCCATCCTCTGCGATACTTGTATATCTTCTACTCTCATCTGATGAAGTGTCTCCAGCTCTCCTCGCACACGATCTTGCTCTTCTTTGAGTGCATCTACCTTAGCACATAGTTGTTGCACACGATCTTGCTCTACTTTGAGGGCATCTATCTTGGCACACAATTGTTGCACATGATCTTGCTCCACTGTAAGTGCATCTATCTTAGTACATAGTTGTTGCACCTCTGTCTGATGAAGTTTCTCGAGCTCTCCTCGCACACGATCCTGCTCCACTTTAAGTGCATCTATCTTAGCATATAGTTGTTGCACCTCTATCCGCATTTGTCTCTCCCTCTCGCGAGCCTCATCATGTTGGATCTGCAGACTATCCCAATCTGCTTGAGCTTGGTGTCTCTCACTTAGGGCCCAATCTCTCCCAACCTCTGCCCTTGCTACTCTCTCATAAAGTTGATCCCTCTCTCCCATAGTAGCATATTTCTGTTTCATACGTTGTCTCAACATAAGATTAAAACTGTCAAATTGGCCCGCTATTTCCATTGGCCTATCCCACTCTCCAAAGTTAGCTGCGACACCGAAACACCAAACAATGTTAGTTCCATATATCTCAAGTCACATCAAACCGTAATTCATTTCTAAATGCATACTCATCTATATCTATAAAAACTCTGTGCGCAGAGAAAACATATTTGATTTATGTTAATCATGCATTTGCTACACTCAAAGTTGATTTGCTACACTCAAAGTTGACTTGACATTTTCTAATCTTAATATATTGCTCAATGTGTTTATCAGATGAATTTACCATCCATTACATTTAGAAGTCTTCAGATATGTGATCTAATCCTGGTCGAGATATTAAAAGCAAAATAAAACATTTCAAGGCAGCCTATAATCTCTGCCAACATTCCGAAACCTAAGAAACCTTCAAGGTTCACCATAACCTAACCAAATATTTATCAAACAGTAAATGACAAATCATAATGCAGTAACTATACGAAAGAGAGACTTACGAATTAGAGAAGGTCTAGGAGTTGTTACAGATGCGTCTGAAGACAATAAGTGAAAACGGGGATATGCTGCGGAATTGGTAGTGGAAGTTGGTCGTGATGAAAATGGCACGGTTACAGCAGCAGAATTAGTGGTATGTGCTAGGGCAGTTGCACCGGTGGTCGAAGAAGACGAAGCATCGCTGCAAAACACACGTGACAGTTGAGATGCAGAGGACGATTGAGTCGTTGAAGAAGTTGCCGGAGTAACAAAATTCGAAGTAGAATTTCCAGCCGGAGTGTTGAAAAGCGTGGGTGGAGTAAATGCTATGCCCGGAGTGTTGAAAGACGCATCCGCATCCAGTACAGAAGATTGCGCGGGGATTGCAAAGAAAGGCGTAGGTGGACAAACCATAGGAGCGCCGAAGAGAGGCGTAGGTGGACGAACCGTAGGAGTGCCGAAGAGAGCCGTAGGCCGGTAAGCTGCACTGCTGCCGAGGAAAGGCGCGGGACCGGGGAAGAAAGAAATAGGCCCATAAGTCGCAGTGCCAGGGAAGGATGGTGCAGGCGCGCAAGCCGCAGTGGTGCCAAAGAAATTAGGCCTAGGCACGTAACCCGAGGTGCTGTTCAATGGAGTCCCAGGCGCGTAAGCCGCAGCAACGCCGGAGAGAGGCGTAGGTGCATCAGCCGCAGTGACACCGAAGAGAGGTGTTGGTGGCGAAGAAGCCGAAGATCCAAACATGAAAGGAATTGATGAACTCCCGGGTGATAGAGAGTATTCAAATCCTCTGGTCGCCATGGCCAAAGCACGAGTAATGCCGACAAAAGATTAAAATTGAAAACTGAAGCCTTTAGACCTTAGGGTTTTGTAAAACAAAAAATATGTTGTTCCTGTACGCCTGTGAGTTGATTTGGTTTGTTAAAACATTCTGGACTGGTATTTATATGATATCATAGGACACCGGTTGGGTTGGGTTGGGTTGGCCGACCATATAATGATAGAGGACTTATTATTTTTTAATTAAAAAAAAAATCTTAATGATTCCAAGGGGAAACAAATTAACCTCAATTTATTTAATGTAGGGGTGAGTACATATTTGTGGTAATTCTTAATTATTATTATTTTAATTATATTTGTGTCATAAAAATTATAACTTTGATTTCAATAAAAGTTTGGGCAGGAGAGTCTCGACAAGCAAGGGCGGGAGCGACAGAGACAGGGGTTGCTGAAGGAGATGGAGACGAAACATGTGACGAGGAGAAGGTTGGAGCTGCTTCTCCCTGCCAACACATGGGCCCTGTTTGGTGTATTTGGCCTGGGGATCTGTGGAGTTCGGGGTTTTTTGGGTGGACTGTTGCCTGTTCGTCTTGTTCTTAGCCCACGCAGGATGTTTGGGAGGTGTGCAAGGTTTTTCTTGCATGGCCGTTTGGTGGGTTCTTATTTGTGGGTTGTTGCTCGGACTCGACTTGACTTTGGAGTGCAGCCATTGGCATGGCGTGGATGTTTGTGTTGGTAGCAACACTGGTTAGTGGTCTATGGTTATATGCCCTAGGACAATCCTTGGTGATGTGGGTAGCTTTGGGCTTCTTATTTTTGTGCCCCACCTTTTGGGTTCGGCGTTTTCTTCCTCTTCCACATTATTGGGCATTTTTTATTTTATTTCTCTAAGGGTTTGGATGAGGGGAAGGAGGAAATTCAGGGATCCCAAGTCTTTTCATGTTTTGCACATGTGCTCGCATGCCTATTTTGAGTTGTTCATTGTGCTATTTCAAAGAGATTTGTTATCTGTACATATTTTTGGCTGTCCTATTGTGGATCTTCCCATGTTTGCCTCATGGATGTTTTCCCTTTCAAATGTTATTTAGTGTCCTCGGTTATTTTCAGTTCTTACTATTGAGGTGGCCATGTCTTCTTTTTAGGTGGAGATGGCTAGTATTGGTGATAACTTTCCTCCTATTGGAGTGGAGCTTGATACTGCAGATGATGTTAGGAGGTGTTGGTGGGAGGCTATTGTTAATTTCCTTGGTGGCTAGCCTGATTCTGAGTATGGTTTTCTAGTTGTTTTCTCTCCTTTAGCTCCTATTGAGGTGGTGTTTTTGGAGAGTCTTTTGATCTTAGTTTTGGTCTTAAGTTTGAGGTTATGGGCACCTTTCCAAAACCCTTAAAGGTGTCTTATTCTCCCCTTGTCTATTGTCTCTTTAGAAGGCTATTGTTTGTGTTGCTGGTTAAGGGAGCCAGTCAAAACCCTTATAGTTTTCCTTGTAGAAGGTTTTTCTAGCCTTGTCAAAACCCTATATCCTAGATCATGATTGAGGGAGCCTGTAAAATCCCTATGGCTAGTTGTGGGAGCCTTATAAAACCCACTTTCATGATTGAGGGAGCTTGGAAAAACCCCATGTCTCTTGTTCTTGCTAGGGACCAACTAGATGCTGAAAGTTTTCAAGGGCAAAATTTGGCCAGTTCTTGTTTTTGGTTAGGTCCAGGCCATTGTTCTGGCCTGGAGAAGCTATTACAGGTTATGAGAGCCTCGGGAAACCATTCTTGTTGGCTAAGGGTGCCTGATATACCCTCGATCTATTATTTTTGAGATACTTTGTTTGCTATTTTAGGTCGTTTGTTCTACTAGCTTGATTTGTAATGGTGCATTCCTAGGTAATGTTTGGCTAGTGTTTGGTGGGTGGTAGGTGTTGTGTTTGTTCTCTTCCATCCTTTGCACCCTTTGTTATAGGATCTAGACACCAGTAAGTCCAGAAGGTATCATATCAATTCTAAAACGTGTGGTTTGCTTCCAAGTAGACCAGTTTATTTATCGTGGGCAACTCTTTGTTATAAAGTGTTTCGAGGGCCCTTCGAAACCTATTTTATCCTAATCAAAAACTTTCATTTCAATTAAATGATATTCAATTATGTAATATTAATTATAATTCTTTTATAAAATAAAATAAATAATTAGTTAAGTTATTTAGTTTCTGTATTGTCCATTTGAATTAAGTATTTCTAACCTTCATCGTATATTTTTTACAACAAAAATCTAAAATCTAAATTGTTATATGCATAAAAATATAATGTCATGTGAAAATATTTATTTTCATCTCATTAGTTAACTACATCTAGAAATTATAAATTTCTTCCCTTAAAAGTTAACACGATAGTCTCTTACAAATTTTATTTTCCTTGACAAGTTTGACTTCCTCTTCTAGTAGAAACTTCATCCTCACACTTATTATCTATTAAATTGATAATTCATTATTATGCTCCTTAATTGAAATGCAAATTATTGGATTTCATTGAACGAAAAAAAAAAGAGATTTTTGGAAATCAACTCAAAAGCTTCTTTCCTTGTAGTTAACTATGTCGACAAATTACAAACTTTTTCTTCTCCTAGAAGATGACTTCATCTTCAAATAAAAAATTTTGTCCTCTTGTTTTGTTATTAATTAAATTAAACAATTCATCATTATCCTCATTCAATTGAAATGATAATTCTCTAATTCCATGGAACCAAAAAATGCCTATCAATATCAAATTTTATGGCAACAAAATCCAAGGATGCAATCTCAAATGGATTATCAATCATTTTGATTGTTGTATAATAGATGTATTCACCATTTTTGTTTTAGAGGCATGACACTCTCTCATTTCAATCATTCCTAGGAACTAATTATCTTATTTTATTTCTGTAGAATATCTTTCTAATGCATTAAGCCCTAAGGCAATGTTGTTGGAGCAAGATATACTATTAATGGCTTACCAATGATTTATTTAAAACATTAATCTTTTTTTTTTCTAATTGATTAAAGTTGGATATTCTCAAATGTTTACATTATCGCTACAAAGAAACTACTTGAGGCTCGTGAGGGATGAGAACCCAACATAAGACAAAAATGAATACGAAAACTAATAGATAAGTACAACCATATCAAAATGCAACTAGACAACAAAAAACCAGACAAAAAGCCACCCAGCAAAGACACAAAGAAATAGACTATTATGTGGGGGTATTATCTTTCCCAATGCAAGTGCTAGTTATAATATAATATAAAAATTATAATGAAAATATAGATTTTTCTTAAAATATATTTTTATTTACATAAAACTAACTACAGTTCAATATTTGTAATAAAAAAAAGCAAGAATGGAGAATTTGCAGAAAGAAATTGGAAATAACAATAATGGCAGAAATGGAGATGCAAAAGAAGATGGAATCAGTGGGGAAGAGGATAAATGTAAGGAAAATTATTATTATGGTCTACAAATGATTGATCTTTCAAAAGAAGTTGCGGTTGATAGAGAATTAATGAAAACCTTTAAAGTTATCTGTAGATTCAATGCACCAAAAAAAGATAGGGAGACAATACATAGATGGATCAAGGATTCATGGAGAATTGAATTGAATTTAAAATTCATTCCAAAAGGATTTTTCATTATAATATTTGCCAACCATGACGAAAGGGAGAAAATTATTTAGGGAGGATTATGGATGATGAAGGAAATTTCATTATATATACAAAATTGGACTCCTAATTTTAATCTGATAATGTCAAGAATCCTTGCGAATCTTAAGTGTGGATTAGACTATATAATTTGATAATGGAATACTGGTTGGAGGAAATTGGAAGAAAACTAGGGACTATAATGGATGTTTATGTATATTTGGCTAATGGAGACTCTTTTATATGTGCTAGAATAGATATTGTAGTGAATAGGAAACTTAGGAAAGAAGTTAGGTTGTGTGCACAGAATAAACATTGGATGTTGCAGGTTTAAATTGAACAACAAAAATTCTTCTACCTTTAGTGTCATCATAGAGATCATAGATTCTAAATATAGTATGGGCTTGAAGATGGCACCAAAATGGATTCCAAAAAGAAAGGACATAACCCTAATCAAATGTCGGGCCCTATCACACCTTGAAGCTCAAGATGTTATAATTGTTGCACTCATGAGGTCTTTAGTAGTTGTTGGATATTGACCAATCCTAATTCACTAATCCATTTGAGTAGTTTGTCCATAGAAGTAAAATAGATGAGGCAAAAGGACTCATCGGTACATTTATGGATGTTAGATAATTTGTTGTTTCACATTGTTCTGTGTACAACACCTAAAGAAGTATGGCATAAGCTTGCTGAGTTGTATGGTAAGGTCAACCAATTTAAGATCTTGTAGCTTGAAGCCAATATCACTTCTCTTGCTCCAGATACATTTCCCTCTACTTAGGATTTACTTGCATCTTTCAAAACAATTTTGTCAGAACTGAAAGGTTGTGGCCATGCCAAACAAGACAAGGATTGTATTTTCTTAGTCTTGTCTAAACTTAGAGGTCATTTCCAAATGTTTTCCTCTACCTTCTATTGTACAATGGATTTTATGGGAGAAGACCATAAGATGCCTTATTTTTGAGGTATTTAATGATTGTTTGGCTAGGGATTAGGCCATGTTGATTTAGATGAATTCTCTTCCTAAAAGTCATGCTTTAATGGCTCATTCTTCCAAAGGCAAGGGTGAATATAAGAAGAAGCACAAGAGGAATCCATATTCAAGTGGTGAGTGTCTCCCCAAGCTTAAGGTGAGGAATGATCAAAAGGATAAACCTCCTTTTCATTCTTATCCTTCTAAATTAGGAGAGTTATCTTCTAAGTCTAAGAAAAAGATGGAGAATTGTTTCTTTTGTGGATGCACAATATTTTGTGAATGTTGCATTGGAGAAGCTATGGGGAAGCACAATCTTTCCATTCCTAAGTTTTCTTCAAGGGGAAAATGGTAAGCTCTCTCAGCTCACGCTTTATCTTCTACCGATTCTAGTTGGATTCTTCATTTTGGTGCTTCTCACCACATGAATCATATTGTGGATATTCTGGATTCTCTTTTTGATAGTCCTACTTCACACATTGCTACTAGGATCTCTTCTTGGATTAGAGATTTGAGGACAAGCTCAATTAAAATTTAGGATGGTAGTATTCAAGATGTTCTTCTTGATCCCGATATCTTGCAAAATCATCTTTCCATATACTAAATTTCCAATCATGGTGATGGAAGGCTTGTTGAGTTATCTCCTACTGAACTATCTATTTGAGAGATGAAAGATCCCGAGAAGTTCATTCCTACAAGTATAGTTGATCATGCATCATGGTTGTATAGGTTTGATGAATTTAATTCTTCATCATGATCATCCCTTCTTGTTCATAGTGATTCTGAAGAATATTTGGCATGACATTTTGGGCACCAAAACTATAGACATCTTCAACAGATGAGCACATAAAATTTTCTGATTCGTCTCCCTCAAATATTTTGCCTAGATGGTGTTTGTCAAGGTTCTGATCTTGGAATAAATCATATAGATCTCATTCCTAATGGTATGGCCACACGTGATTTGACACCAATTGAGTTGGTGCAAAGTGGCCTTATGTCATTCCCCTCTTTAAATTTTTAAGGGTCAATTATGTGCTCACCTTTATTAATGACTTCTCTAGGTGAACATGGGTGTAATTTTTTATGTACAAGGATGATATTCTTTGATATTTAATGATTTTTCTTGCATTTGGGGGGAAGTAGTCAGAGCATTCCCTTCAAAAGATTCACATATATAATGGGGGGACTATGTCAATTAGGCATTCGATTATTTATGCGAACTAAATTAAAAATTGTATGCCTCACAAGGCAGTACGAAACATGACTCTTGAGGAGGCTTGGTCTCACGTCAAGCTTAAAGTTTCCTTTTTCATAGTATCTGGTAGTGATGCATAGACATTCATTCCAGATGGTCAGCATGAAGCAATGGATAATAAGAGTCAATATTTCATCTTTGTTGTCTATTGTGAATATGTAAAGGGATATCAATTGTTTGATCTTGTCACTCGAGAGGTACATTTTTTCCAATGTCTAGATTGATGAATCCTTCACTTCAATGGATTTGACACCACAAGATTCTTCCTCCCTTCTTCCAAGTTCTTCTTTCAATGATGTTTTTCTTCCAAAGGATGATGAATTTGATTCTCTTGATGATGTTGCTCTTAAAAATGGTATTGTTATAGTTGTTGATATTACTTCATCTTTATCTTCTCCTCCAGCTGCACCTAGTCAACCTTTATGGGATCATATAGTCGTTCTGGATGTTGGTTCTCTTGCATTTGATCCTACAACTACTCACCACACTCATTCCCAAAATTTAGATATCAGTGTTTATATTCATGCAGTACTGATCCACAAAATATTATAGATGCTTCTATTATTCCCGAATGGGATAGTGCTATGGCTAAGGAGTATTCTTCTATGATGAAGAATCATACTTTGGATTTGGTTCCTCTTCCTAAGGGAAGGTTGGTTTTCTGTAAATGGGTTTATCATACCTGATTTGCAGTTGATAGTTCTAAATCAATAAGTATAAGTCTCATCTAATGGCTAAGGGTTTTTCTTAGGCTATAGGTATTGACTATTCTGAAACCTTTTCCCCTATACCCAAGATGTATTCCATTCTTCTTGTACTTTCTATTGTTTCATCTAAGGGTTGTTCAGTGTATCAGATGGATGTGAAGACTACATTCTTACATGATGATCTTCAACAGGAGATTTATATGGAGTAGCCACCAAGCTTTGTGTGGTCATAATGCAACCCTGGCTAAAGGCCCTAAGGGTAAGGGTGCACTGTTTACTTCTTGTGACCTTTTTCATCTTTCTCTACTTGATCTAGCAGACCATATGGGGTTATTTTTGCATTGCTTATGTGCCTTGGTGTTTATTAGAAGACTTATTGAGGGTTTGTCTTCTTGGGTCCAGCAATTTTCTTTCTTGCAGTATCTTTTGTCTTGACCTCTCTTTGTGACATGTGTTTTCTCTAGTTTGTCTTATTGTAGTGGCCCTTCCTTCTTTGGAGGTGGATATGGATGCTATTGGAGAAAACCCTCCTATTTTGTGTTGAACTCTTAATGATTTTTTTGTGTTTTCTTGTCTGGTTGGATGCTGACAATTTTAAAAGGCCTAGTATGGATTGTGGTTATTTTTGGTTAAGGTCTCATGTAGCTTTTTGCGTCTTGCATTGTTTGTCACAGTTTAAGGGAGACAGGAATATCCTTGTTGTTCAGCTAAGGGTTTTTGATAAACCCTCTTCATTTTCTTTAAAGACCTATAGTTTGAGGTTGTAATATTGATGGTGTGGCCAACCTGATTTGTATTGGCTATCTCTTAATTTTTTGGCTGGATTTATTTGATTGTCATTGTGCTAGTGTTTGGCTAGAATTTGTTAGTTCAGTCATGTATGGGCTTTTGATTTTACACTTTTGTACTCTTTGGTAGTGTATTACTATGGATTGCATATCTTGGTAAAATCTAGGGGTTTGAGGTCCCTTCAAAACCTGTTGTAAGGTGTTTCAGGTCCCCTCAAAACCTATTTTTTCCTTAATAAAAAAATATAATGATAAACAATCAATATTTACAATCATAAATTATACATAAAATGTACCTCCCTTTCAACCCCCTATGCAAATTTATCAATGAAAATATTTTATTAATTAAAGGTTGAGAGAAAATTTTCATAAAAAATCTCCCACTTGTCAAACACCTTGCAATAAAAATAGGAGGGTTATTGACAACATGTTTTAATTGCTAGGGGCCGAGGAGCCCATAGACTCTGAACACCATCTAAACTTCTTTGTACTGACAACCTTAGAGAATCTAAAATATTCATCAAATTATTTACCTTAACTAGCTTTACCCTACCATCCTCAAGCACATATCTAAAAAAATGATGTTGAACATCAATGTGCTTGGTCTTCTAGAATGAAATGTTTGGTTCTTGACTAGGTATATTACACTGTGACTATCAGAATCAACTATCATTAAACCTTTTAGTCCAATATATGAATAAAGTCTCTTAAGTTCCAAATTGTTTCTTTACAAACATGAGTATCTACTTATATTATGCTTCAACAATCTATAAAGAAACAACGTATCACTTAATCATATAACTAATTGCACCATGAGATAAAGTAAACACATAACAAGTGCAAAATCTTATACTATCAACATCACCTACTTATTTTAAATCCACATAACCATTAATATTATAAAAATATCATCTCTTATCAAATTATAATGATAAAATGAAAGAATACTCTGAAGCACCCTTCAAATATCCAAATAATGTTATAACTACATCCCAATAAACTCTAGTAGGATTAGACATATATCTAAAACTAAATCTAATTGGTTAGACAATTTCTAGTGTACAAACTATAACATATATCAAACTTCCAACTACTCTTTGGTAAGACACTCAACTTGTGTCTTCCATCTCTAATGTGGATTTTGGAGAATATAAAATAGATAATTTTACTGCAACGGTAAAGGGAACACATAATTATGTACAATCTTGTTTGTTAAACCTCTGTAAAATTGAATTCACATAATTAATCTAGCCTAGCTAGAGCTTTTTATTAAATGGTTAAAATTATATGAACAATGATTGAAGGTTAAGCTACAAGAAATAGATATTGGAAAAAAAAGTGGTGGGAATTAATTAGTCTAAATCAATCAATTAATTGGGAATTAATAAATTGAGATTTAGTTGAATATTTTTTGGGATATGGATAGACTTTTTATAATAAATATAAATTCAATTAAATCATAAAAGTGAAGGTTATATTAATTAAATAAATAAAAAATATTTAATTAATTAATGGATAAGAAAAGGTTAAATCAAGTGTGATCATGTATACATTGATTTAGGTGTCTACATCAATACCCTATAATGACATTTCTCAACTCTCCAACCTCCAAGACAAAATTTGATATTTTGGATACTTTAGAGCTCATTCAAATGACCACACTCTCTCTTATACTTAGAAACAAAATCAAATACTCATGGAATAAATATTATCAACTTAGCATTACATTATGTCATATTCATGGCAAGTCAACTAGTTGTAAACCAAATTGTGTATTTCTATCAGGCTAAGGTAATTTTTCTAATTTTGGTGACCTTAGTTTTTCTCTTCTAAATTAATTTTTTATCTTATACTAGTAATTTTCTTCATCAAAAATAAAAAAAATTCATGCTAAAACAATGGTTAATGTAAGCACTAACCATCAATGACACTTTCATTTCTTATACCATTAATGACAAATCCCCTTCTTCGAACTTCACTTCTTGGAATATGGTTGTTGCAAGAAAATGATGCAATATTATTATTATCTTGGCAAAGGTGGCATTCTTAATTACACTTAAAAAGTTAATATTCATAGATGCACATATACAAGAATATTTCTCAATAATTTATTATTTCTTATGTCTTGTACTATCAGAAATAAAATGACCTTAAATGTTGTTGCTTGACAAAGGCAAAAACCATTATTTCTGTACAATTGGCATATAATAGTTCTTGTGAACTATTCAATGGAAAAATGCATATGAAAAATCCTCTATATAAAATATCATTGGCAAATATGAAGTAAGACTCCCATGACTTTTTCAAGAGATATCCCCAATGTAAACATAGCAATATTATGTATTCTCCTATTTAAGAACTTCCACCTCTTTATTGACCTTAGCCTTTATAATAAGATTTCTTCCCTAGTTTACACCTTTATCATTATAATGATTGACTATTGAAAAAGTAAGGGAGATAAATTCTACTCAAATTTGGTACTAATAAGGTCATATGCAATGTTTGAATGGAAAATATTATTTTACATTTTAACTTTTCCTTTATTTTCAAATATAGTAATAACTCTTCTTTCAAGAATTATTAAGTGAAGAAGTTTATTGATATGATCCATAGCCAACATCAGTTCTCTACTCTTTATAATCCAATTGACAAGTTGATAGTTCACTCAAAATAAATGAATTATTTTTTGTAAACTTGTTGATCAACAAAGTTAAAATTGGCATCCATATCATCTTATCCTATAGACCTACTATACTTGCATTTTTTTTGCATGTGTAGATCTCATTTGATATATCATCTTAAAGTTATTATGCCTCTAAAGATGAAAATTTATTCTCTTAAATTCTTTCTTCACCTACTCATTCATGAAACTATGTAAAATGAGTGTCTCCACCAAGAACTCAAGATGTCTAATGAGAATGTGTGAGTGTTTTTCTACAAATGAGTCTTCCGCATGAAACTTGTATGACCTTATAATCAACATTTTTTCCATTAATCTTTCCATTGTAAAATAAAACTAATGCAATGCATATTCAAAAGAAAGTTTCTAAGGGAAACTTATGCCATATTCACTTCTATCTATGGATAGGAAACAACACTTAAAGGAACCTCCTAATAATTCTCACCTTCAACAATTTTGTGTGTGATCATTTTCTATTTTCTCAATTTCAATTCTTAATATTTCTTGTACTTTCTATTTTTTCACCTAGGGGTTGTTTAGTGTATCCGATGGATGTGAAGACTACATTCTTACATGATGATGTTAAAGAGGAGATCTATATGGAGTAGCCACCAAGCTTTGTGTGGTCATAATGCAATCCTAGCTAAAGGCCCTAAGGGTAAGGGTGCATGTTTACTTCTTGTGACCTTTTCCCTCTTTCTCTACTTGATCTAGCAAACAACATGGGGTTATTTTTTGATTGCTTATATGCCTTGCTGTTTATTTGAAAATTTATTGAGGGTTTGTCTTCTTGGGTCCAACTATTTTCTTTCTTGCAGTATATTTTGGCTTTACCTCTTTTTGTGACATGGGTTTTCTCTAGTTTGTCTTATTCCGGTGGCCCTTCCTTCTTTGGAGGTGGATATGGATGGTATTGGAGATAGCCCCCATATTTTGTGTTCAACTCTTAATGGTTGGATGCTGACAATTTTAAAGGGCCCAGTATAGATTGTGGTTATTTTTGGTTAAGGTCTCATGTAGCTTTTAGCGTCTTGTGTTATTTCTCACAGTTTAAGAGAGCCAGGAATATCCTTGTTGGTCGGCTAAAGGTGTTTGTTAGACCCTCTTCATTTTATTTAAAGACCTATAGTTTGAGGTTGTAATATTGATGGTGTGGCCAACCTGATTTGTATTGGCTATCTCTTAATTTTTTGGTTGGATTTATTTGATTGTCATTGCACTAGTGTTTGGCTGAAATTTGTTAGTTTAGTTGTGTATGGGCTTTTGATTTTCAACTTTTGTAATCTTTGGTAGCATATTATTGTTGATTCCAGATCTTGGTAAAATCTAGGGGTTTGAGGTCCCTTCAAAACCGGTTGTAAGGTTTTTCAGGTCCCCTCAAAACCTATTTTTTCCTTAATAAAAGAATATAATGATAACCAATCAATATTTAATATGATAAATTATACATAAAATGTACCCTCCTTGCAACCCCCTATGCAAATTTATCAATGAAAATATTTTATTTCTTAAAGGTTGAGACAAAATTTTCCTAAAAAATCTCCCACTTGTCGAACACCTTGCAACAAAAATAGGAGGGGTATTGACAACATGTTTTAGTTGCTAGGGGCCGAGGAGCCCGTAAACTCTGAATACCATCTAAACTTCTTTGTACTGACAACCTTAGAGAATCTAAAATATTCATCAAATTATGTACCTTAACTAGCTTTACCCTACCATCCTCAAGCACATATCTAAAAAATTGATATTGAACATCAATGTGCTTGGTCTTCTAGAATGAAATGGTTGGTTCTTAACTAGGTACATTGCAATATGAGTATAAGAATAAACTATCATTACACCTTTTAGTCCAATATATGAATAAAGTATCTTAAGTTCCAAATGGTTTCTTTACAAGCATTAGCATCTACTTAGTGAGGGTATCTATGCGCAAGGATATGGGTTCCACGCGCCGAACTGTATACCGAATGCACTGGAATTTTAACCAAATGTGCTAAGAAAGATTCCCCATGCACTAATTCTCCTTTCTGACGTACTTGCAAAGATTGTCAGATTCAAAAACTGATTTGATTAATAGGGTTATGCCCCACAGTGGGCGCCAGAAATGTATGCGAGAAAAGCAGTTCAATTAAATCCAAAATATGAATATACTCAAAGACTTGTCCACACACTAATGGGACTCTTGATGCAAGTTATGGAGCCATGAGGAATGTCTCAACTTCCCAAGGAGTGTTACATGGTTCTCTATCTTACAAGGTCCCTCAAGCCAATGCCTTTTCTCTCAGATAACTTAGAAAAGTGACTTAGGGATGATGAATCCAAGAACAAGGGATGCTTTTGATCAATCTTAGTATGAATGAATCCTATCTATGCATGATTCTAACAAATGAACTAAAATAGTGATGATAAGATGAAAGGATTAGTAAAATGCTATCCTAACATGATATACTAGTTTATATGATTAACTAAGGTAATAGAAATACTTCTAAAAATGATTATTAGATTATATTTCTATTTCAAAGAGAGACTAAATTCTTTGCTAAAAATGAGTATAAGTATGATGCTAAAGACTTGTATTCTCAAATAAGGGGATGAGGGCTCTATTTATAGAAGAAACAGGGCAATGGATGGTCAAGATTGAAGGATCTCATCAAGGGTCAGGATTGAAAGTTATCAATCCATGTTTGCAATTCTCACCAATGAAATGGTGACAACTGTCAACATAAGACTACTTGAGAGGAGAGGTAAGAAGCATTAAATGCTTGAGAAGACCTCATGGTTACCTTAGAAGGTAAAGATTAAGGATAGGTTAAGTTTATCCACTAGATAAAGCTTTTACCCAAAGGGTAAACTCTTGTGCAAGGGTTAAAGGAATAACCATGGTCAAAGCAATGAATGTTTGGTGAGACCCCTAGGTTAGATGAGGGTTGAGTTAGGCAAAAAGTCTCTAACCATGCCACTAAGGGTTAGTTAAGCATTAATGATTTGAAGACTTTGAGGACAAATTTGTAAGAGTCCTTCCAAATTTGGGGGTTATCAACAAGTTATCTTGTTGAAAACATAAAGGCTTTAATGCGTTTGGAATACTTTACTCCAAATTTAAGAAGTGACCTCCTCAAATTTAGGGAAATGGGATAATTGAAGGGTTTAGCTTAATTGATTAGGATTAGATAGGTTCTAGAAGAATTTAGGAAGAGGGTTAGGAGGCAAGTGGGAGATGTAGGAAAATGCAAGTGGGTGAGGGATAATAGGATTTAATTAAAATAAATTGATTTATTTCATTTTGGTTGCAAGTTAGAGATTTAAATAAATTAGATTTATTTAATTGGGGTGAAATATTTAATTAAATGTAAATTTAATTAAAAAGTAGAGAGAAGGGATTTAATTAAATAGAATGATTCATTTAATTAAATGATATAAAAGGCTTAAGTGAATTTAAATAAATAAATTGAATAATTTATTTAATTAAAATAGAGGAATGTGGGTGATTTAATTAAATTAGATTTAACTAAATAGAGGAATGAGAATAAAATGAAAATTAATTATTTACTTAGGAATATGGTCATTTTTATATGTCTACACTATCAAATAACAAAGGATTGACAATTATTTTGTTAGATCTATTTAAGTAAATAAATAAAGGCAGTCATAGTCATCTAACCAAAACTTACAAAGGTGTTGGTGTGATGCAGTAGCTGGTTTGTCTTCTTATCATCTCCACCATTGAACTTTCTCTCCTCCACAGGAGTATGGTCAATGTCGCCTACATTTCCCTGCTCATGAATCTTAATCGTATGGCTCCCTTCATGAATCTTCTTCTCACCTTTTCCCTCCTCCATAGGCTCTCCTATGTGATCATTTCCAGATAGGCCAAACACCCTAGGAGCATTTCCTTTGAAACACATTCGTAATGGTTTACATGAACTTCGAGCTCTATGGAATGTAATTCAAGCACTTTGAGTGGAATCTGAAACACAAAGATTATGAAATTTTTAAAGTACTAGAATTATGGCACATGAATAAGAAAATGTTCTACTCACATTAATGTAAAATTTTTGCTGAACTCATGGAGGAAAATGCAAACATGGTTAGGTTTTAGTGGCCTAAAAACTCATTTTAATTTAAAATTGACACATGCGTAAGTTCTATTGGCCCAAACAATCCAATTGATTTCAATTGGGGTTGCATTCTTCCAAAATGTAAAGGGAATTTTGGTGGCATTCTTCTCAAATTTTAATGTAAATAAACACACATGGCTAAGATCCATTCTCACTCAATGCGAAAGGAAGAATAGATAGGTGGTTAGGCTTTGGTGGTTAAAACAACTCATTTTTTTTTATTTAAACTTTGGTCTCATTGAATGTGGAGAAAAATAGACATAGGGTAGGTGTGGATAGTCAAAATAAATCACACATTTCAATTAGTTTTCTATTCTCACTATGACTAAAAATAACTCATTCAATTTAATTGACATATCAAATTATTTCATGGTAGATGATTTATAAGAATTACCATATACTCTTCAATACAGGTCTAAATAAATTCATGAATCAATACTATAAAAAAGTCATAGAGCTCTTCCTGGTCCACTATAATTTTATGAAACCCTAATTATAAAATCTTTCTCTATATAGATTAGTAGATATAGTTGTAGAGAACAAAAGTGTATAGTCTATAATTTTCAATAGTACGTTTTTACTTAATATTTATATTTATATGTTTTGTTATGCTTTTCAGCTCAACATGTTTTTTGTGTACATAAAACCCAACAATTACTTGGCATTCAAGGTCATTTCAATCCTAGTGGTTTAGATCCAATCTCACTCATATATATTTTCTCTATCCCTAGACTAAATTATTGAAATGATTATATCTTGTGGACATATTCATGTTTGAAGTCACATTCCCTTTACTTGAACTCACCTTTTACTCAATTTCAGACAACTCCTAGAAAATGTCTTGTTGTCCATTATACTATATAGCAATTTATTTGTATTTTGCCTATGATTACATATTTAATGACAAAGCATAGGACTCTAAAACATCATCAAATTATTGTTAATAGAGTACACAAAAATACAACATAAACATAAAATAATAATAATAAAATTTGATTAACTAATTAGAGATTAATGTGATAAACCATTTAATTGATGTATCAAAAAAATGGTATCTAGGAAAACCCACATCCCCAAAACAAATTATGACCATATTTAGGATGAAATCTATTATGAAAATATCTTTGATACATGACATAAGATAGGTAGAAAATTCCCAATTATAATTCTCCATAATTTTGTGGCCAACTAATATGAACTATATAAATCAGAACAAGATGATCCACTTCTCCTAATATGATTCACATGTGATACATGAGAGAGATGCTCAATATTTAGATAATGACAATGACTACTTTTATCTAGAACTTATTTTCCAAGATGGCTTCACTAAGCCTACTCATATTTCTCTCCATCAAGCTCATGTTCATTTTCTTTGTAACTTGATGGCAAAGTTTCCCTTGAATAATAGATGAAAACTATTTTTAACTACAAATGATAGGAATACAAAAGGAAACACAAGGAATCATTATTATGACTACGAATTATCAAAATGAAAACTTCCATATGTTTGTTTAATTTTTCAATATGAAAAAAATGAAATTCTTACAAAACACTAAAGCTAATGTAATTCATTCTTTGCAATTCAATCATTTATCATTTTCTCTACAACCCAAACCCTCTATGAATCAAAGTTAATTCTTTCTATCTTCCTTTTCATGCTACAAATCCAATATAATATGTATCTCCAATTACCTCTTGAATTAGTCACCCTCCTTATCTTCCCTAATTCATTTCCTTTCTTTTATCCCACCATTCGACTTCTTTCCTCCCACCATTCCACACAACAATCCGCAACATCCACAATTGTCAT
This sequence comes from Cryptomeria japonica, assembly GCF_030272615.1. Taxonomy (NCBI): domain Eukaryota; kingdom Viridiplantae; phylum Streptophyta; class Pinopsida; order Cupressales; family Cupressaceae; genus Cryptomeria; species Cryptomeria japonica. The sequence goes on from NC_081408.1 coordinate 8,635,090, forward strand.
TAGTCGAGTATTGCAATAATGAATTGTTTGTAGAAAAAATGTCAACATGTCATCTAAGAAAGTAAATGAAGTTGACTCCAAAAAGGTCTGTGAGACAAAACTTAGCAAAGAATTCAAACCAAACAAATGAAATAAAAAAGAAATATAGATTCACTTCTCCTACACCAGTGACCTATAACTCATTAAGCTATTAATGGAATGACAATAGCTTAATATCTTAGGTGCTATTAACCAAGTGGCATCCTCTAAAGGATGATTCCTCCATTCCACCAAATACCTGAAAGACTCTTTTCTACAAGTCTTCTTCAATGACTATTTCTCCAAAATGCACTCAATGTCAAGTAGAGATGGGTTTGTCACTTGTTGGTGCTCATTTACTTTCAACTTGATCTTTGTTGTTCCCTCACATTAAAAATCTTTGTATGGACAAATATCAATTACATTGAAGATATAAGAAATATCCATGTTTGGAGGAAGATCAATCTTAAAGGCATCCGCTAAAATTTTTAGAGAATCTTGCAAGGACCAATCATCTTCATTTTTAGTTTGGTACATTAACCCATACAAAATAATTGTTTCCTAGGACGAAACAAAACAAGATCACCCACTTGAAAATGAACTTCTTTGCATTTGTTATAAGCATGCATCCTATATTGCTGATTAATTCCATTAATTTTTATCTTAACTTCCTCATGAATAACTTTACCAAAGTCTTCTCCATTTGTGCTTCTCTTCTTTAAAGTGCCAAGACTTCTAAGTTCAAATGCACCCCTAAGTTTCATATCATAGAAATTCCTGAACAGGTTGAAACCTATACTCTGGTTTAGGTGAATCGTTATAGGCAAACTCAACCTATTCGAAGGCCATATCCCAAATTCTAAGTGTGATTATGTAGCGTCCTAAAATTGTGACACTTGCAATTTTGACTGCATTTGGGTCTTCACGATGGCGACGCAACACTGAACCTGAATGGAGACCCCGAAACTTGTTTACGATATCAAAAACTGCATATTTCTGCACCTTGGCCTGATCCTTCCTTGCACCCTGCTGTTCCGGGAGGTGGGACCATGGCGCCCAGCGCCCTGGTCCCTGGCCCTATTTTGGGCCCGGTCTCTTTTGGGCATCGGGTCTTCAAGTTTGCAATTTGATAAATAATCTTTCGAGGTCGGCCCAAGGTCGGAAAAATCAGTCTTTTAACCTTAATTTACAAGTATATAAACTACATTTCCTCTCCCATTTTGGATGGAAAAGAAAGGATATATGTGTACAAGAGGCGGAAGCACTAGGCAAACATTCAAACATTCAAGCATTCAAGCATTCCTTCAAGAAATTGAGCATTCTAAGTCTCCATTCAAGGCTAAGTGTTGCATTCAAGACAAGGATTCAACCATTGAAGAGGAGATCACTTGCAACATACAACAACATTACACCTTTGCATGTAAGAATACAAACATTCTTACCACAAGGTATCAGTACTTGTTTACATTACAAACATTTACATTTACAACATTCTCATTTCTTGGTTAATTCCAAAACTGGGGTTTGACCTAAAGGAAAACCCCTAATCCCTAAACCCCCAATCATCCTCTCTTTTCTGTGTGTAGGTTGCAGGTACGTGGCTGTAATTGAAGATCTGGAACCCTTGTGCAGAGACGAACAGATCCCCCTTCATTTCGCAGATTTTTCGGAGGACCGTGTGCACGCCGGGCGCCATCGTCCTGTCAACTTTCACTCAAACTTGCAGGATAGCATTGTCTCAACATTTTACTCCTAATTCCAGGTCCACAGCTTCATCCCACGTTTCCATTTCTGTCTACAAACGAATCTTTCTTACTTTCACCTACACTCCTTCTATCTACATTCTTTACAAAAGAGGGTAACCTTGCTGTCTCAACCCTTGAAACTCATTTAGAATTCAATCTTGCATTGTGTGGGATTGGATCTTGTGAGTTTCAAGCCCTCTTTTGAATGTAAAGTCTCTCCTAAGTGAAAACCGTCAATCCTAGTGACCTCCTTTCTCTCTCCTTGGAGTGGAGTGGGGGAACACCTAGGGTTCGATTTTCCACTTTACATTTTGGTGAACCCGACATGAACATCCTTTCTGATTATTCATGGTTAGATCTGAAAATTTGGCTTCCTTAATTACATTTCCATGTTTGATCTTTTGGAAATTTTAGAGGTTAATTGCATAAAAACCCTAAATTTTCTTTTTAGTAATTGAGCTTGTGAAATGTTTAATTGTTAATGCTTGTTTCAGATCTACCCTTCTATTACAAATTATCAATTCATATTTGTGCTTTAATTCTGAAAATCAAGTGGTTAAGTGTCAAAACCCTAATTTTTAAAACCCTCTTGATTCAACCTTTGACTGATAATTTCACTGATCAAAACACCTCCAAATCGGCTGTAACTTTGGATTCCGCAACAAAATCACAATATCTCTCATCCCTGAAAATTTTGAAAAAAGTTGCGAGGACCATGTGCACCCCAAGTGCCATTGTCCCCGACATTTTTTTCTGAAATTTCGGGAGCTAGATCTTACCGTATTTTTCTGCTAGAATCCAGAATCTTGGCTGATTTCATCAATTCTAACACTTTCAAAATTAAAGTCAAAGTTGGTCTAGTGATTGCTTGGATTAAGGCTTCTAATCATTCAAAAATTGTTGAAATTGAAATTTTGTGTCAAAATTGTGTTTCTTACTGTCCTAAATCTGAAAAGTGTGTTGACCTTCATTCAAAGTTTCAGTGCTTTATTCAAATTTTTGCAACTTGTGACTTTTGAAATTAAGTGTTCAATTGCAACAACTTTGACTTCTGCTTTCAAAATTGAATTTTGCATGAAATTGAGTCAACTTTTAAATTTCAAAGCTTGCATTGCTTTTAGTATTCCCTCTATAATCATAAAATTCAAAATTTCAGTTTCCCTCTCTTTTTCAAAATTCAAATTTTGCATTTTTCAACAATCTTGGTAGGATTCAATTTTGAGATTGCAACTTTAATTTGGCCTATCTACAGATCGTAAAATCACTCAATTTTTTCAGATTAGCTTTAAAATCATCATAACTTTCATCCCTGAAAATTTTGGAAAAAGTTGTGAGGACCGTGTGCACTCCGTTCGCCACGGTCCCTGACATTTTTTCTGAAATTTCGGGAGATTGTCGTGATTGCATTTAACAGCTTAAATCTAGGAGATTGGCTGATTTTATTGAAATTTGCTACCTCTAAAATTTAAAATCTTCTCTCTCTCTTTAGTGCATGAGTTTTACAACAATAAGCCCTACCTACACTATTCCCGTTAGATGAAGCCTTAGAATTAAGTCTTTCCAAGGTTTAATTACCGAGGAGATGGAACCTAATTTGAATGGCCTTTTTAATGAGGACACGGGAAATTCCTCTAATCCTCCTAATGATGAAGAAGCTCTCCATGAAGTTTTCGTAGAACAACTTTCGAAATTGGATAACCAATTTGATGATTTTCAGCAATGGATGTCTCAGGAATACCCCGATAGTCAAGCTCTTTCATTAATTGAGGGTCTAAAACGTATGGTTCAAAGTGATAAGAATGGAATTTATATTTTGTGTGGTATTGCACACATTGTGGATTCAAATGTGATGCCTATGAAGATTTGTGCTGAAATTTTAGGTTATACACAACCTCCTACTCAAGTCAATCATTCTATTCCTTTGACAACTTCTATTGCTAGTATACCTACTTTCACATCAAACATAATGACTACTTCAGTACAAGACATTCCGCCTATGATCACTAGTCATGGGGGCAATCCTTCTTCTTCAATCAACCCTCTTCCTTCATTCAATCCAAATTCTTCATTCATTCCTTCAATGAGTGTCCCTATTACATCTCCACAAATGAACATGACACAAGGGGGCAATTCATTCAACCATTCCATTCCTCCTTGTAGTGCTCCTCTTTTCCAATCATCTCCTATGACTAACCATCATAGTGTCCCACCACCTTATTCTCAATCAATACCTTCTTTCAATAACATAATACCTCCATCACAATCTAACATGTCTAATATGAACTCTTCAACTGAAGCGACCATTAACAATCTTGCACAAACTATCTCTTCTTTACAGTAACAAATTGCCTCTATGAATCAATCTAAGTTTAGTGTGCCCACATTTGATGTTGCGAGCCCACTTTCTCTTGACATTGTTCGAGCTATCCCCCCTAAGCATGTTGAAATCCCACAGTTGGAGCTTTATAATGGTTTAGGTGATCCTCTAACACATGTTAAGACCTTTCAAACAATATGTACCGATTTTGCTCATGACCAAAGGTTGCTTGCAAAACTATTTACTAGAACATTAAGAGATAAGGCTCTACAATGGTATTGCTCATTGCCTTCCTATTCTATTACTTCTTTCCAACAACTTGCAAATGCTTTTATTCAACAATTTCAAAACAATATAGGTCCTAAAGTTACTTTGATTGATTTAATGCATTGTAAACAAGGTGTTAAAGAAAAAGTGACTGATTTCATTGGTAGATATAAGCATTTGTGTGCTCAAATTTCTTTTCCAGTGCGTGACAATGATATTCAAAGAATCTTTATTTTTAATTTACAAAAAGATATTAGAGACAAACTTCTGTTTTCTGAGTTTACTTCTTTCCAACAGTTGTGTGCAACTCTTCACAATTATCAACTGACTGTGAGTCAAATGGAACAAGCAAATCCTATGGCTCCGAGTGATAAGGGTGATAGTAGTCAACAACCATTTGGGAAGTTTAAACCGAACAGAGAGTTCGTTAAGTTCAATGAAAACATCATCAACAACAATGTGAATGCAGCATCAGGTGTGCCTCCTATTTCTAAGTTTTTCAAGAAAGAAAGAAAGTTTACTCCTTTGAATGAATCATTGCATAGTATTATGAATAAGTTATTGGAACAAAATGTGCTTACTCTCCCTCCTATAAAGAAAATAGATCATGCAAAGATTAATTCACCCTATTTTGATAAGAAATCTTTTTGTCAATTTCATCGTCAACCTGGGCATGATACTGAAAGATGTTTTGCTTTAAAGGGTAAAATTCAAGATTTGATTGATAATAATACTATCTCTGTTTTAGGTGTGAATGATAAAGGCAACACATCTGTAGCTCTTCCTAACCAAAATCTTAAGATTTTTACTGATCCATTTCCTTCTCATACCTCTAATGTGATTGAGACTAATGATTCCTCTTTCTCACCTGATGGTCTTGTGTGTATGACTCCGAATGTGATTAACTTTTTAGAGCAGCAGAAAATCCCTAAAGAACCTTCCATCACATTTGATTCCAGTGAAACTATCAGGGCACCTGATGGTCCTTTATATATAGTTACAAAATTCAAGAATACACCTTGCCGTGGAGTGCTTATTGATCCTTCTTGCATGGTTAATGTTATTACTGAAGAATTTCTTTTTACTTTGCAATTGAATCAAGTGATCTAGGACAAAACAAATGTGGTTGTGAAATTATTTGATGCATTTTCTTCTCCTGCAATTGGCTCTATTACATTACCTATTGAAGTTCATAACAAATCCCTTGACGTGAACTTTGCTATTATTCCATCATCTGGACAATTTTGTGTGAAGCTTGGCTATCCTTGGCTATCTTCCATGAAAGCTATTTCTTCTCCTATTCACAAGTGTTTGAAATTTCCCCATAATGGTGAAGTTGTTACTATCAATCATAGTCTCTTTAAACCAGGTGAAAGAACTTCTAGCATTCCTATTGATTTTTTTGGCCTAAACAATTCCAATCTCTTCCACCGTGAAGTGATCATCTTTTCAAATCTTATCAAAAGTGGAAAAAAGATATGATCCTATCTCTAAGTGAACCTAGAACACCCAAACTTGATATTCCTATCTTTCTTGAGAAGGAAGTTCTTCCTTTGAAAGATAAAACTAATGTCTTTTCTCAAGAAGATTCCCAACCCATTCCTATGGATGTGACTATGTCTATGTCTAATAAACTTTCTAAAAGTAGACCTATACCTCCTCGTCATGATGGACTTGGTCTCCTTCCTAAACCAAATATTCCTCCTTTATATGGAGCAGTTCCTCCTCCTTCCTCTTACAAAGAGAAGAGACCTTCCTCTTCTCCTATTCTCCAACCTAAGAGACAACAACCTAAACACCCAAGTGATAAGGATGAGAACATTCCTCCTCCTCAATCTTCTCAACTTCCTGCTAAGACTAGACGAAATCGTTCTGCACGTGAACGCCGATGAAAGCGTCGTCTTAGAGCTCATGTAGCTGCTTCTCAAACTTTGCAATCCCCAAAAACACTTTCTTCTCCTCAGCCGAAAATTAAGCCAAAATCTCCTAAGCATAAGATGCATGATGGTTTTGATCCTGTGCGAGTTAAAGATCCTATTTTTATAAATCTTGATGATGATATAGATGAAAATGTTATTCATGATGAAAATGTTACTTCTCTTGCTTCTGATAGTGAATATGAATATGTTGATGTTGATAACCATTTATCTAACAAATTTTCTAAAGCACTTATCCTAGCTCCTAGACAAGAACAACGTGGCTTGGAACATGAACTTAGCCCTTGTTTGGATCTTGTGATAGCTCCATCTGCTGTGTTGGATGTTCCTCCTCTAGCGTGTTTCCTGCCTTCTTGAAATATTGATCAGCAAGATCGGGGGGTGGATGACGTGCTAGACTAGTTTCATTAGCATAGCAGACTCTCTCCTCCTCTCTTTCTTTTGTTACTTCTTCTATGTGTTATTCTCATTCTTCTATTTGTTGTCCTTAGTGTTGTCTACTTGAGGATGATGCAAAGCATTGAGATCTCTTTTGGTCTCTCTCATGTTGACTCAAAAGACACATGTGTTCCCTTCTTCTAGGTGACCTTCCTTGATTGGGGAGTGAAGAACAATTATGCATACATACATATGATATACATGAATTATCATACAGCATACTGACCCTAAGGAAAGCGAAGTCACCTTGTGCTTTGTGTTTTGTGTCTATTATCCTTGGGTTTATCTCACACTTGGGGGCTAAATCTTTGTGATAACATGCTCCTTTCCCTTCTCATTTCTTATGTGTATCACTACCTTAAAGAAATCACCCCCGATGAGGCATGTGCGATCACTTTAACGTAGGGGGGCATACACCCCGTCCATATCTCTTCAGGATACTTGACAATTTCTTGACGAACTTAGCTTTGCCTTGAAAATTTTTGGTATTTTGAATGCATGACTCATAATGAGGGAACCTTAAAAACTGACAGTCATGGTTCTCCCTTGCGATCTTCCCTTTTACTTTGTCAATCGAAGTCATAAGATCCTTAGTCCATTGGGGGCTTGGTGTATCTTGCCTCCTTGACGTGGTGAAAGTCTTTCAATGTTGTTTCCTTGTACTTTACCGGAAGTATGGGCATACGCTTATACTCCCGCTAAAGTGGGGGCTAAATGTAGCGTCCTAAAATTGTGATACTTGAAATTTCGACTACATTTGGGTCTTCATGATGGCGACGCAACACTGAACCTGAATGGAGACCCCGAAACTTGTTTACGACATCAAAAGCTGCATATTTCTGCACCTTGGCCTGATCCTTCCTTGCACCCTACTGTCCCGGGAGGTGGGACCATGGCACCCAGCGCCCTGGTCCCTCAGGACCATGGCGCCCAGCGCCCTGGTCCCTGGCCCTATTTTGGGTCCGGTCTCTTTTGGGCATCGGGTCTTCAAGTTTGCAATTTGATAAATAATCTTTCGAGGTCGGCCCAAGGTCGGAAAAATCAGTCTTTTAACCTTAATTGACAAGTATATAAACTACATTTCCTCTCCCATTTTGGATGGAAAAAAAAGGATATATGTGTACAAGAGGTGGAAGAGCTAGGCAAACATTCAAACATTCAAGCATTCAAGCATTCCTTCAAGCAATTGAGCATTCTAAGTCTGCATTCAAGGCTAAGTGTTGCATTCAAGACAAGGATTCAACCATTGAAGAGGAGATCACTTGCAACATACAACAACATTACACCTTCACATGTAAGAATACAAACATTCTTACAACAAGGTATCAGTACTTGTTTACATTACAAACATTTACATTTACAACATTCTCATTTCTTGGTTAATTCCAAAACCGAGGTTTGACCTAAAGGAAAACCCCTAATCCCTAACCCCCCAATCGTCCTCTCTTTTTTGTGTGTAGGTTGTAGGTACGCGGCTATAATTGAAGATATGGAACCCTTGTGCAGAGACGAACAGATCCCCCTTTGTTTCGCGGATTTTTTCGGAGGACCGTGTGCACGCCGGGTGCCATTGTCCTGTCAACTTTCGCTCAAACTTGCAGGACAATATTGTCTTGACATTTTACTCCTAATTCTAGGTCCGCAGCTTCATCCCACGTTTCTATTTCTATCTGCAAATGAATCTTTCTTACTTTCACCTACACTCCTTCTATCTACATTCTTTACAAAAGAGGGTAACCTTGCTGTCTCAACCCTTGAAACTCATTTAGAATTCAATCTTGCATTGTGTGGGATTGGATCTTGTGAGTTTCAACCCCTCTTTTGAATGTAAAGTCTCTCCTAAGTGAAAACCGTCAATCCTAGTGACCTCCTTTCTCTCTCCTTGGAGTGGAGTGGGCGAACACCTAGGGTTCGATTTTCCGCTTTACAGATTACAATAAGACACTTGGATATATTACCTAGAATTGTATTAACTACCTCTATTTGACTATTTGTTTGGGAATGATAGGTTAACCTAAATCTAAGATGAGTACCCAACATATTTCAAACGGTTCTCTAAAAGTGATTGACAATTGTAGTATATGTACCTGATATAATACTCCTGGGTATACCATGTAATCTCATTACCTCTTTGAAAAAAAATAGAAATGCATCACTAGTCCTCTTGCAATGAATTGAATGAAACATTTTAGATAACCCATCCATAATTATGAATATAGAATCATTTCATCTTTGAGTCCTAGGAAAACCCATAACAAAATCCATACATATAGAATCTCATGGTCGGATGCTACTAGTAATTGTTGGTATGAGCTTGTGTTTGGAATTCTTCCTTTTACATAATAGGATACACTTCATCTCTCCACATAATTCCTAACACTATGCTTCATATTTGGCTAATAATTTAATATGTACCTAGTTTTACATACGTCTTATCTTGTCTAAAATATTTTGCTAAGCTACCATAATGCTTCTCGTTCAAGAGATTCTCTCGCATTTACACTCTAGGCATCCTCGATTAATTGACTTTTAACAACAAACCTTCTTGTAGCATAAAATCCATCCAAAGTCCTATATTTCTACTAACAAGACTATTGTACAAGCTTTATATGCAGATTATTAATTTGGATCATCCACATATAACTCCAAACTATCAAACCGAAAACTATTAGTTTGCACCTCATGTAACCGTAAACTTCTACTCAACACATCAACAACTTTATTTGCTTGCCCATTCTTATGTTTCAATAGAAAATTAAAACTGTGAAGGTATTCCACACATTTTTTATGCCTTAGATTTAGTTCAGTTTTTTGAAAGAAAGTAATGCCTCCACCTCTTTAAAGATCAGTAATGCCTTTTTAATGCCTTTGATTTTTTGAAAGAAATTAAGGTTCGGGATCCTTTCAAAACACCCATGTTTCTATTCAACTCTTAATGGAAATTTTGTTTTTCCTTGTCTGGTTCGATGCTGACAGTTTTAAATGGCCCAGTATAGAATGTGCTTGTTTTTTTATTAAGTTTTAAGCTACCTTTTAGCTTCTTTCATTGTTTGTCATAGTTTAAGGGGGCTATGAATATCCTTGTTGTTCAGCCAAGTCTGTTTGTTAAACCATCATCATTTTCTTTAATGATCTATAATTTGAGGTTGTAGCCCTGATGGTGCAGCCAACATGATAAGTATTGGCTATCTCTTAATTTTTTTTTGGATCTATTTGATTGTGTTTGCTCTAGTGGTTGGCCGACATTTGTAAATTCAGTCTTGTATGGGCTTTTGATTTTCAATTTTTGTACTCTTTGGTAGTGTATTATTGTGGATTCCAGATCCTGGTAAAGTCTAAGGGTTTTAGGTCCCTTCAAAACTGGTTGTAAGCAGTTTCCGGTCCCCTCAAAACTTATTTTTTCCTTAATAAAAAAACATAATGATAAACAATCAATATTTACAATGATAAATTATAGATAAAGTGTACGCCCCTTGCGACCCCCTATGCAAATTTATCAATGAAAATAATTTATTACTTAAAGGTTAAGACAACATTTTCCTAAGAACTCTCCCACTTGTCAAACAACTTGCAACCAAAAGAGGAGGGGTACTGACATCATGTTTTAATTGCTATGGGCTAAGGATCCCATAGACTCTGAACACCATATAAACTTCTTTGTATTGGCAACCTTATAGAATCTACAATATTCATCAAATTATGTACCTTAACTAGCTTCACTCTACCATCCTCAAGCACATATCCAAAAAATTGATATTGAACATCAATGTGCTTGGTCTTGTAGAATGAAATATTTATTTTTTAACTAGGTAGATTGCACTTTGACGATCACAATAAACTATCATTGCACCTTTTAGTCAAATGTATGAATAAAGTCTCTTAAATGCCAAATGGTTTATTTAAAAGCATGAGTATCTACTTATACTATGCTTTGATAGTATATAAAGCAACAATTTGTCACTTAATCATATAATTAATTGTACCACCAGATAAAGTAAACACATAATAAGTGTGAAATATTCTACTATCAACATCACCTACTAATTTTAAATCCACATAACCATGAAGATTATAGAAATATCATCTCTTATCAAATTATAATGATAACATGAAAGAATACTCTGAAGCACACTTCAAATATCCAAATAATATTATAACTACATCCCAATAAACTTTACTAGGATTAGAAATATATATAAAAAGAAATCCATTTGGTTAGACAATTTCTAGTCTAGTACAAACTATAGCATATATCAAACTTCCAAATACAGTGTGGTAAGACACTCAACTTGTGTATTTCATCTCTAATATGGTTTTAGGAGAATAAAAAATAGATAATTTTATTCCAACTGTAAAGGGAACATATAATCTTGTACAATCTTGCCTATTAAACCTCTGTCAAATTGAATACACATACATACTCTAGCCTAGGTAGAGCTTTTAATTCAATGGTTAGAGAATTTTTATACCTTTATATTAAGAGAAAGAAACTTATTTTAACGATTTCTTAATCTATTGAGTAGATTCCTTATATCTCCTTTATACTTTCTATCTTCTATTCACTATTCTTCTATTCCCCTCCTCATCTTTTTTACTCATTGGCAACTGCCTACTTATATATCCGATTAGGGATGCAACCCTTAGATGATATCCCTAAGGCTAATCTCTTTCCTTAGTTACCTATGCAATAACTATGTTACAAGAACACATCGTTACCTCTCTAGACCACGTGTCTATATTCTTTATTTCGATCAACAATAACTATATTTTAAATAAATGTACTTTCATACTATATATATAATATTCACATAATTCAAATTCTAGAATACAATGATTTATTCCCTTAACTATATTTTCTTAAGTTCTTTTAAAATACTTAAATAATCTTCAATTATAAGAGTTATTTATTGGTACTAGAACATTTTTCTTCTTCTAAAAGTATCTTTCTCTTTAAAATAAGATCCCACTAAGGTTGTATTACTTAAGTAAATAATAAATATTTAATTAATTAATGGATAGGACATGGTCTAATCAAGTGTGATCAATTATGTATGGATTTTAGTATCTATACCAAGAATAATGTTGTTACTTTTAGCATGCCCCCTAATATCATTTCTCAACTCTACAACCTCCAAGGCAAAATGTGATATTTTGGATACTCTAGAGATCGTTCAAGTCACCACACTCTCTTTGATGCTTAAAAATAAAATCAAATACTCATGGAATAAATATTACCAACTTAGGATTATATTATGTCGTGTTCATGGGAGCAGGCGATGTTGATTTAAATGGATTCTCTTCCTAAAAGTCATGCTTAATGGCTCATTCTTCCAAAGAAAAGGGTGAGTATTAGAAGAAGAACAAGATGAATCTGTCTTCATGTGGTGAGTGTCTCTCCAAGCTTAGGGTGAGGAATGATCAAAAGGATAAACCTCCTTCTCATCTTTCTCCTTCTAAATTAGGAGAGTTATGTTCTAAGTCCAAGAAAAAGATAGAGAATTGTTCCTTTTAAGGAAAATTTAGGCATACTAATGCATAATGTTTTATGAATTTTGCATTGGAGAAGCTACAAGAGAGCACAATCTTTCTATTCCTAAGTGTTCTTTAATGGGAAAAGGGTAAGCTCCATGGATGACTCTATGGCGATGTGCAAACAAATTCCTTTCATGTTGTAGACAACTTCTTTCTGCCTCGTGGATGACTCTATGGTTATGTGCTTCCCTGTTGTCTGACTGGCATTTCAGCTTGTTGGTTGGAGGGAGGGTGAGGTAGTGGTTTCTTCTTATAGGCATGGTGGGACTATGAGGTGGGTCTATGTTGGAAGGAGTTTGTGACTTGAGTTATCCCTATTTTTCTGTGGTGTGTGCTCATGTTATTGTTTGAATGTGTCTTGCCAGGAACTTGATGGGATTTGTGGTTGATGAAGATGAAGAGAATGGGGAAGGTTAGGGGAGGGCATATGTTTCCGAGATTCTTCATCTTGTAGCTATCTTGTTTTGGGTCCCCTACTCTAGTTGCGAAGAGCGAGTTAAGGTAGCTAGAGTCCCCTGCTCGAGTAGCAAAGAATGAGTTGAGGTTTCCTCTACTAGGAGCAGATGGGTTCTTGTATTGGTTTTTTCTTTGGACTTTTCTAGTTGTTTTTGCATGCCTCCCTCCTTATTTTTGTAGGTTTGGTTTGGGCATAAGGTTTGGGACCTAGGTGGAACCTTTGTTGCATGGTTCCTCTTAAAGTTTCTGTTTTCTCCTTTCCCCTCAGATTATCTCCTATCCTAGGAGAGGGGTTGTTGTTTCCTGCCATGCTAATCATTTTCATGGCGGTGGTGTTCATAATGGAACCCTAGCGGAAGGCCCTTAGGGTAAGGGTGTACTATTTGGTTCTTGTGACCTTTTTCCTCTTTTCTCTGCTTGATCTAGCAGACCACATGGGGTTATTTACTTTTTGTGACATTTTGCATCTTTTCTCTGCTTGATGTCCAGAAAAATTCCTTTCATGTTATAGATAACTTGTTTATGCCCCATGGATGACTCTATGCTGATGTGCCTAGTTGTTGTCTGACTTGTCATTTGGCTCGTTGGTTGGAGGGAGGGTGATGTAGAGGTTTCTTCTTATAGGCATGGTGGGAGTGTGAGGTGGGTCTATGTTGGAAGGAGTTTTTGGCTTCAGTAATCCCATTTTTTTCTGTGGTGTGTGCTCATGCTATTATTCGAAGGTGTCTTTCTAGTGATTCAATGGGATGTGTGGCTGATGAAGATAAAGATAATGGGGAAGGTGAGGGGAGGGTATTGTAATACCCTAAAATTGGTCATCTAAACCGTGGGCCCCTAATCTCAAAAAAATCACCAAGGTCCTAACCAAAGGTAATTAAATCAATCTTGAGCACATTATTAATTCTTTAATTATCAAAAATCATAGGGCAAATCAACCACTCAATATTAATTAAATATTTATTTAATTAATTGAATTATTTCAAGAATATTCATTTTGATCAATTATCCCATTTTAATTTATTAAATATCTTTGCATATTTAATTAATTAATAAATTTGCCATTCAATCATGCAAAAGGATTAATTTATTACAAAAGATGAATTAATTTATTACAAAGAGTTGAATTGAAACAAAATAAAAGTCAAAAAAAGAATTGAATTGAGAGAGAAATCAAACTTGAGATATTATTTCTTTTTCTAAATTTAGAACTTGAAATCAGAAAAGCAATTTAATTGAATTGTTGAATTATTCTCTAAAATTGGAACTCAAAGCTTTTCAGAAAAAGAAGTTCAGTTGCATTAAGAAAACTCTTTTCTTGATTAAATTGAAGAATTATCTATTTTTATCAGATATGCATGGAATTAATTTATTATTATTTTCCAATGCAACTTGGACTTCTAATTTGAATGCATTTCAATTAAACTATAATTGGAATCTATCTCAAGGTTAACTCAACCTGATTTCTCAATTATTTTCAATTAATCCTAAATTGAGCTTTTTGTAATTCTCTATAAATTCAGTCTTTAGCTCTCATTCCAATTCACCCCAGAGATTTTTGAGAACATGCTTCGAAATTATTATCCTCCAATTTCGCTCTGGAGTCATTGAAATCATTGTGCTTTTTTAGATTACTTGCATCCATTTTACATTCATTATTGCTTTCATGCATTGTTGCTTGAATTTGCTTGAATTATTCATCCGTCTTGCATCCATATAGCTTAATTTCATATAGATTAAATCCTTCACCTTGGTATAGTCTAGTCACTGGTATTGCTTATAAAAATCTGAGAGCAATCTTATACTCGCATCTTTTAGAAGGCAATTAGTCGCTTTGCTATGGTTTATTTCTTATTGATTATTGATTACTAACCATGCATATAATGACTTAATTGAAGTGTTGTGCTTGCAGCTACAGGTTCACTTTTTCACACACACATCTCTGGCGCCCACCGTGGGGCATGAAGACTACATTTTTTCGGCCTACAAGACTGATTGCTTAATTTTTTTCTTATTTTCTAGGTTTTAGATTTTTTGGTTTTTCGTCCAGACATCTCGTACGACAATTCCCACAGGCTAAAATGACAAATTGCAGGTGTCACACGAATTACAAACATATTATCGTATAAGTAGACACTCTGTCGTACGAGCAGATCCTCTGTCGTATGAGTAGTAATAATCTGTCATACAAATCAACATCATCAGAAATCTGGTCTTGTACTATACTGTATCCTGTCTCGTACGAGTCGAGACTCTGACGTATGATTCTGTATTTTCTGGTAAAGGAGGCAAAATTTCATATTTTTTATTTCTGACGACTGACCTTGACTATTTATATGTCTATCTCAGAGTTTTTCATAGCCTAACTAGTTTTTGCAGAACGCTTGTCGAAGAATATTGCTTGTCGCACAAAGACAATATGACTAATGATTCGTTGTCTTTGTAAGTTGCCTAAGGAAAATCGACTAAACATTGTGTATTCTTTAAATTCATTTTTAGGAACCTAATTTGCTATCTAGTTAAAGAACAAATCTATCTTTTGTGCTCTTAGAATATTTTGAGAGGTAGGAGAGTATGCTCTTGTCTTTTTCTAGATAATTAGAAATCTAGACCCTTGAAGCTTTTTCTTTGTTTGAGATTTGTACATCTTTAGCAGGCTTGCCCTCCCGAGGGGTTGAAAAAATCTTAAAGCCATTACGGTCGGTGTGAGGGGAACGACCTAAGTGGGAATGGCTAGACGCCAAGTACTCCAACCCACTATAAAATAAACATGATTTGATGAAAATCAAGTCAACGACAGTGCTCAAGAATAACTCTCCTATGTACCTTCGGGTATATTAAACCTTGGTTTTCAATGCTGGGAGACCTCTTAATTGAGTTTATACCCCGATGCGCCAAACGGATCCTTGAATAAATCCAATTTAAAATTAGAAACTACCCGATTCATCTCGGAAAGGGGGATAATCTTTGTGCAAGAGAGATAGTAACTCTCTGAAGATACTTGTCATTTCGTGCACCCATTAGTGTTTGGAGTCAGATAATACGGCGTTGAGAATCCATTGCGTGAGACTCAATGGTCGTATTCTGATTAGCTATTGGGTGTGTACATGAGTCTGCAAGCAAACATTTTCTTTCCTCACCAAATTCCTTAGGCTTTGCATGTTGTTATTGGAGTCACTATAAATACTACTTGTTTTCTGTGTTTTCATCCCTAAAAAATAAAAATAAAAAAAAACTGAAATACCAAAAACCAGTGAAGACCAGAAACAACTCAGTGAGTCAAAACTCTATCCATATTAGAAACTAGTCCATCCTAAGTCGAAACTTTGTTTGTGTTAGAAACTAGTCCATCCTAAGTCGAAACTCTGTTCGTGTCAGAAAATAGTCAATCCCAGTAAAAAATCAGTCCATCTTAGAATTTGTCATACTTAGTTGTCAATACTCAGCAGTCAGAAAACTCAGAATTTTTAGACTCTGCCCTATGAACAGTCGTACAAGTCTGCTAAATTATTGCACTGCACCAATCCTGTGTCATACGAATCTACTCAATTGTCATTCTATAGTAGATTATCTATCATACGAGTCTAAATCATTCATCATCCTGCACTGTATTCTGTTTCGTACGTGACATAATTGACCTCAGTCTTTTGTCATCCTACACATGCCCATCAGTCGTATGGTATAAGACAACAACTTGTATGAAATAGAACTTTTGTCATCCTATAACTATTAAATTGTCATCTGGTTCAGAAAACCCAGTCGTACGAGTCTCTGGTTTTGTCAGACAGAACAGTCAAAATTGCCAAAAACACTATCTACAGCGAACATAATACTGGTTATCATTTTCCTGAGCATAAAACAGATCAAGATAGTGTACCTCTACCATTTTTTGTTGCACGATTTGGTCAATCACCCTTCAGCTAGTTCAATCAAACTACCTATCAAACTCAAGTCACTTAGATAACGTCTTACATAGGATATATCATTCCTGAATCAGACTGAATCTTAGTTACTATTTTAGAATCAGCCTAGGTACACGTCTTAGACAGGATAGATCATTCCTGAAATCAGACAAAATCTCAGTTGTTTCTCCCAAAACAATACTCTAAATAGAACAAACTAGCTCTGAAATTGATCTTGACCTCTGCATCACAAAACAACTCTAGGTCACACTAATCCATAAAAATGCCTATTCAAACCAAGAGTTCTCATAAGAAACAAGCCAAAGACAAAGAACAAACCTTCATTTATCAAGATAATCCATTCTATGTGAAGGATCCCCTCACTGACATACCATCGTCACCAGGCAGACCAATTTTTGATGAACCGAAATCTCCCACTATACATGAGACAGAATACAATGATGAAAATAAAAATGACCATAATATTCTTGAAAATCATAATGACTCCTCATCATCAAGTGAGATTGACAAAGCTGTTGAACCTCCAGAAAAAGAAATCCTTGACTATCAGAAAGACAAAGACTTTAGAAAAATGATGAAAACTATCATGACCCGAGAAAAGGAAGACTATTTCTTAGAACTAGCAAATCAAGGTGCTAAACTTCCTATTGGATATGATGTTTAGACACTTGTTACTAAGAGGAAAGACTCACTTATACTCATGGTAGACAAATAGTTAATAGCTTTGTGAACAGAGCTCACAGAGTTGAAGAATAAGGACAAGTCCCCGAACCAATATTCTCTGGAAGCAATATGTCCCTTCCCATTTGACAAGAATTTACATATGCCTCCATTCCCTTCATGAGTGGAAATCCCAAAATTTGATAAATATGATGGTACCTCAGATCCTCAAGATCATGTTAGGGAATTTAGTGCTGCTTGTATGGAATTCATGCACAATCAAACGTACCTCATGCATCTCTTCCCAAGGAGTTTAGGGGGTCAAGTAATGGAATGGTTCTCAAGTCTACCCAAAGGAATAAAAACATTTGAAGAACTAATCCAACTATTTTTACAACAATACTCATACAACATTCAACATCATGTGACTATGATCAATCTTTGTAATACTCAACAGAAAATAGGGGAACCTCTTCTTACTTTTCTCCAACGCTGGAGAAGGATGTTCTCTAGGTACCCATGACCTATCTCAGACTCTAAGAAAATGGATATATTTGTCAATAACTTGGTCCCCAAACTGAAATATAGCATACAAATGCAAGTACACCCATCATTTAACAAAATGGTAGATAATGCCATTCGAATGGAAGATGTGCTCATAAAAAAGGGAGATATCACACCTTGGAAAGAAACACAAACAGGATCCAGTTCTAAAGAGAAGAACAAGTATTGGAAATTTGCCAAAGACAACAACAAGAATGTTGTTAATGATGGAGTAGTAGACACTATCAAAACCAACTCAAAATCCACAATATTCAACCTGGCTAGTGGTACACAAGCGCTTAAAGCCACTGAAATTGCAGCAGAAAATCAGCCAAAGAAAATAAAGGAATGGTTCAAAGAAAAGCCTTGGCTTTCCAGACTTAAGCATGATTTTACTCCTCTTGAAGAATCATATGAGTCAGCTTTCAAAACTCTATTGGAAAACAACTTGATAACACTACCAGATAACTCTAGACCATATGATCCAAATGTCAAACCAAGATGGTGGAGAGAAAATGAATACAGTGACTTCCACCGAAATAAGGATCATAACGTAAACAATTGCATGAAGCTAAAACATGAGATTCAGGATCTCATAGACGCTAGTAAATTTGTTGTTGGGAATAATCCAACCAATGCTGATCATAAAGCATTTAAAGACCCTTTGCATGCTTATGAACAAGGTGATTCCTCAAAGACCAAAGGAGGTGCCAAGGTAAATTATGCTTATGCCAGCTAGGACAACATTATCAGCATGATTGAACCTTCACACTCAGAATATTGCAATGTGATTATAGTTCAAGATAAACTAAATGAATCATGATATGCAAAAGCTCTAACCAGATCTCAAAAGAAAGTTACCCTCCAAGGAGCTAGTTCTTCCAAACCGGCTCAAGAAACATCAAATCCAATAGCTGTGCCAAAACATCAAATCCAATAGCTGTGCCAAATAAACAAAAGGAATCAACCTTGGACAAATTTAAAAGATTAACCTCATCATCATCCTCTGGATACAACGTAGTTGAACAGTTGAAAAGGAAAAATGCTCAAATTTCCATTTTTGAATTGCTATAGCTCTCATCTGCTCACAAGGAAATTCTACACAAAGCATTTCTCACTACCAATGTTCCAACAGATTTAGACATTGATCGGTTTCAGTCTATGGTGGGTCATCTGACTTCACCTTACTATTTGACCTTCTCTGAGGAAGATGACAATTCATTAAATCATCCACATAACCAACCATTGCATATTGAAGCCATGATCGCCAAACACAAAGTTAAACGTGTTTTGATAGATGGAGGCACGAGGTTGAATATCTGTACTTATCATCTGCTTACACAACTAGGATTCTCTAAAAATGTCATTGATCCAGGCAAGAAAATAACAATTAAAGCCTATGATGAAGAAGAGAGGACCTCCAAAGGTTTGGTATCATTACCAATCAGAGTGGGACTGGTAGAGAGAGATTTCCTTTTCTAGGTTCTCGATATTCCATTTTCATACAATATATTGTTGGGCAGACCATGGATTCATGAAATGAAGGCAGTACCATCAACATATCACTAATGCTTAAAGTTTCCTTATAATGGAGTTGAAGTCAATATTACGGCTGATACAAATGTCATCTATAATGCATTGACAAAAGGTGCAGATACTTTTGTGCCTCACAATAGGGCAGCCTCTCCAAATGAAGATCCAAAAACATTGATGAAAGACTTAGAAAAGAGATTGAAGATTACAGATACCGACATGGATAGCTACAAGATAGAACCGGTATTATCATTAGTTTCTCTTCCTCCATCACCAAAATAGTTAGGCAAGCCATCAGAGGCTATGAGAACACAAACTTCAGCTCCGAATAGTATATATGATGGTCTCTTTATACACTCTTCTACCTCCTTGGTAGATGAAATAGAAGAGGATGTTGTGCTTAACTGGCTCTTTAAGGAAGATAGTCCAAATGAGGAGGTACGACATTGTCAGATTTCCTCAAACCAATATGGTCATGGTTACAAAATGATTCAGCGCATGGGGTACTCAGGTACTAGTCCTTTGGGAAAACAAAAAGAAGGTATTACTGAACCAATTCAGCTACAAACCAAATCCACACATGATAAAGATGGACTGGGATACAATCCTAAAAAGACATCAGAACAAAAACATGTTTCTAAGTCTAAAGGCTTGAAAAAGATATTGCCTTTAACATTACATGAAGCAAACGCTAAAAAAATGAAAGAAGAGTGTAGAAAAGAGAAAGAGGAATCAATAGTCAAGAAAGAAGAAATAGTCAGTGCTCAAGCTTCGACGGTATCAGCTACGATAATACAAGAAGTTGAGGTTCCTGAAGATATAAGAGATGAATTTGTAAGAATCAAAGAATTGTTTGCACCATTAAAATTTCCAGTCACATATACTAGCAGGCAACAATTATATGATTCAGAGACTGATTCAAACGAGTATGAATGGGGTCCTGACTAACTTTCAGATACATCCACTACAGAAACTCCAGAAGAATCTAGTGGTGTCATAGATGATACTCAAGAGTTGATGCGCCTAAAATTAGAGAAGGAAATACAATAAATTAGACAAAAG
The DNA here is from genome assembly GCF_030272615.1 of Cryptomeria japonica. NCBI lineage: Eukaryota > Viridiplantae > Streptophyta > Pinopsida > Cupressales > Cupressaceae > Cryptomeria > Cryptomeria japonica. The sequence continues at coordinate 8,655,518 of NC_081408.1, forward strand.
AGGCAAGCAAATTATGAACAAGCATTGAAAGAAGGAATAATACCAGAAAGCTTCTCATCTATGTGTCCTTATCCTAAAACAGAACAAATCAGTTATAGCACTACACAGGAAGAGTTATAAGCTGCAGAACAAGAACCAGTTATCAGTCCAGAAGAAGCTGAATGGAGTAGATGACAGAAAGTCACAGAAACAATGAGACCATGTCAACAGGTGTGTTAGATACAAATGACAAATGAACTACAATATGAAGGAATTTGTAGCATTAAAGATGTTAGTATTGATACCATACATATGCTTACTAAATCACTTGAAAGAGACTTGGAAACTTCATCTGATAACTCTGATGATTTTGATGACTCTAATGATAGTCCTTTTCATGATGATACCCACTCATCCTCAAATTCTGAATCATCTAATACAAACAATGAAAAATTACCTACTATTCTTATTGTTGTTAAACCACGACATGACGTCCAGTTTGACTTAGTCAATGATGTTACAAGTATGTCTATTGGATTAGATCAATTAAATATTAATGTGAACTTTAATAATCATGATCTGACTCTTCTTGGTCTCGAGACACTTACGCAAGGTATCATTCTAGAACTCGACTTTTTGATTCGCAACTATGATAACAATACTGTGAACACTCTTGAACCTATCCAAAATTTGTCCTTAATACATCTCGAATTGATTGACTGTACTTTACAAAATCAACCCATGGATATACCTACTTTTGCCAATGACTATACATTATCCTATTATCTCAATGCAGTTGAACCTATTAACTCTTCCACTAGTGAATGGAGTGAAAATATGACTGAAGAGGATATCAAGTATCTTAGTCACAAAAATAGGAAAGATAAAAATAAAAGATCTGATGGAGAAAACCACATTGTGGCGGTGTCAGAATCTAAATAAGAAAAAATAAAGGATGTACCTAAAGGTGAAAACCTCTCTGAGGTGCCTGAAGGTGAGATACTTGGTATATTGCCCAGTCATTTTCAGGAGCAGTCTTCCATATTGATCGAGCCAACTCAGCCAGTGAATATCGAGAATCAAGACACACCACAAATTATTCACGTAGCTCAATCACTATTAGTAGAGGAATTGAAGGATTTCACTCAGCTATTCTTAGAGAAGAAAATAAATTTTGCATGGACGTACTCTGATATGCCAGGCTTGAATCCTGATCTCATTATGCACCATCTCTCAATCACACCAGAAGTAAAATTGGTTAAACAAAAACTTCATAAGATGCACCCGCATGTTGCACTATTGGTCAAAGCTGAACTAGAGAAACTACTCAAAGATGGATTTATCAAAGCGATAGATTATGCTGAATGGATTTCCAACATAGTAGTTGTGTCAAAGGTAGATAAATCTATCAGAGTTTGTATAGATTTTAGAGATCTCAATAAAGCATGTCCAAAAGATGACTTTCCATTGCCAAATATTGATATGATAGTCGACATGACAGTTGGGTATGAGATGTACTCACTAATGGATGGATTCTCTGGCTACAATCAGATTAAAATCGCTCCTGGAGATCAAGAAAAGATAGCTTTCACTTGTGCATGGGGAACCTTTTGCTGGAACGTTATGCCATTTGGGTTAAAGAACGCAGGAGCGACCTATCAAAAAGCAGTTACAACTATCTTTCATGACATGATGCATAAGAATATGGAAGATTATGTTGATGACACCTTAGTGAAGACTATGAAAAGATCAACGCATATTCAAGAGTTAGGTCCTATACTTGACAGAATGGAAAAGTTCGAGCTCTGATTAAATCCAAAGAAGTGTGCATTCAGAGTGACATCTGGTAAACTACTTGGCTACATCATTTCAAAGAAGGGCATCGAGGTTGATACTAAGAAGGTCCAGGCTATAATGGAAATGTTGCCTCCAAAGAACATCAGTCAAATGAGAAGTCTATAGGGATGTCTCCAATCCATTAGAAGATTTATTTCTCAACTAGCAGACAAAGCTCAACCTTTTATAAAAGTATTGAGAAAAGGAATAATATACAATTGGGATCAGCAGTGTGAACAACATCTTCAGCAGATAAAAGAGTACCTGTCTAATCCACCGATATTGATGCCACCTATTCAGGGTGAGCCACTAATCTTATATATATCAACAACTGATTCATCACTCGGGCCACTTCTAGCAAAACAAGATGACAACAAAAAGGAAAGAGCTATTTATTACATCAGCAGGACATTGGTGTCTTATGAAATGAGCTACAGATAATAGAAAAAGAATGCTTGGCATTAGTCTTCACATCATAGAAACTGAGGCACTATATGCTCGCACATTCAGTCAAGTTGGTGGCCAAAATTGATCCACTCAAGTATCTTCTTAATAAAGCAACACTCACCGGACGACTGGCAAAGTGGGTAATGATCCTTACAGAGTTTAACATTGAATATGTGGAACGCAAAGCCATAAAAGGACAGGTAATTTCTGATCAACTTGCTGAAGCTCCACTTGAGGATACTCAACCACTACACATTGAGTTCCCAGATGAATCAATAATGCATCTTACTCAACAACCCTGGAAGATGTTCTTTTATGGGTCCTTTACTCAAAATGGTTCAGGTGTTGGCATACTATTCATTACTCCTTAGAAGTACTCAATTCCAAAGTCTTATAAGATTCTATTCCCTTGCACAAACAACATTGCAGAATATGAAGCATTGGTAAATGGAATAAAACTAGCCATTGAATGGAAGGTTGCTGAATTACATATTTATGGAGATTCTCAGTTGGTCATCAATCAAATCAACAATACATATCAAACTCAGGATGAGAAATTGATTCCTTACAAGAGGATGGTAGATGATTTCAATAAGTATTTTGCTTTTGTATCATTCCAACAAATTCCTAGATCAGCGAATAGAGCAGCAGATGCTATGGCTACCTTGGCATCTATACCTAAGCTACAGGAGTCCAATTTTTTCTTTGATTTCCTAGTGGAAGAGTTATATTACCCTACTTATGATTCTCCTGAGACCCAAATAGTCTGTTCTATTATTGGACATGACTCATCCCGATAAAGCCACATCTATTCCTATCTTTGTGACCAAATTATCCCTAAAAACCTTACTCGTAATGAGAAAAGAAACCTAACTTGAAATGCTTCACGGTATGTTATCATAGCTAACGATTTATTTAGAGGAGGTTTGGACGGTACTTTGCTTAGATGTCTAGAAACTGAAGAATCAAAATGTGCATTATCGGAAGTCCATGAAGGTATTTGTGGATCTCATTCGAATGGTTTTACTTTAGCTCGGAAATTATTACAGGCTGGCTACTACTGGCCAAATATGGAAAAAGATGCCATAAAATTTGCTAAGACTTGTGAGAAATGTCAGCTTCATGGAAATCTCATACATGCCCCAGCGAGGGATCTCAGACCATTCATTACACACTGGCCTTTTCAGCAATGGGCCTTTGATCTCATTGGTCAGATATATCCTGCTTCATCCAACGGATATAAATTCATCATAATGGCCACTGAATATTTCACCAAGTGGTTAGAGGCGGTTTCGCTCATCAAAGCAACTGGTAAACAAGTGACCTTATTCATCCTAAACTATATAATTTGCAGGCATGGGATACCTTCATCCATCGTGTCTAATAATGGAGGACAGTTCAAGAATAAAGACCTGGATGAACTTTGTGAAAAATTCAAAATAAAGAAAAACTGGTCATCAGTATATTACCCTCAAGGTAATGGACAAGCTGAGGCATCTAACAAAAACCTACTGACTATCTTCCACAAAACAGTGAACAAATCTAGGAAGGATTCGCATTTGCAGCTCAACCCTGCACTATGGGCTTACAGAACAAGTATCAGAACACCTACTGGGGCTACACCTTTCTCTTTGGTGTATGGGTCTGAAGTAGTATTACCTATTGAAGTAGAAATACCATCTCTAAGAGTTTCGTTGCAAGGTCTTGTTACTGATGAACATCGTAGAATATCTAGATTGCAAGAACTTGAATTGCTGGATGAGTGTCGACAAGTGGCATTTGATCATCTCAAAGTGTATCAGAAGAGAATGTCCAGAGGGTATAACAAGAAAGTTCGACAAAGAGAATTTCAAGTTGGTGACCTAGTTCTGAGAGAAAATCCAAATATCAACAGTTTCGAGACAACAAAGGGAAGTTTGAACCCAATTGGCTGGGTCCCTATATCGTTACTACAGTCTTCGGCTCTGTTTCCTATCCACTCTCAACATTGGAAGGAGAACAACTTCGAGAACCGATTAACACCAGCCACCTAAAAAGATTCTTTACTTAGCATTCTTTGCTCCAGCAAACTATATAGCTGAAAAAGTCTTGAAAAAAATCCTAAAAATTGGAAAAGTCTCGAAAAAAGTAAAAAGAAAAAAATGGAAAAATCATAAAATATAAAAAAATTAGAAAAAGAGAAAAAAAAAATGTAAAAGAGAAAATGCCCTAGTGAAAAACTGGTAAACAGGCACCTTGGTAAAAAAAAATGATGATTCTCTACCAAACAGGTGAAAACCTGGCAAACAGGCGCCTCTTGTACTCAAGCACTCCATCTATGAACGCAACGTTGGCATTTCCCACTTTCAAGTATCTTTTTCTTTCGCTTGTACATATTTTCAGTCACTTTTGTGACATCCTGGTTTGTTGGAACCCTCATGACTTGAAATAGATCAATGTCCTAGTCTTAGGTTACTCGACAGAGCACATTACATATCCTAAGCAGTGTCAACCAAGTCATTATTCCGTCAGGGAAACCTGGTCATCCACTCCGAGTCAGTCACCTGTCTCCTGACTACTATAGAGTTTTTATCACTAAGTTCACAAGCAAAACAACATAACGAAAAACAATTACTAAATAGTTTGAGCTATGAATGGAAAATTTTCTTTGTATTTTGTCTTTTATATTGATTTTTGATTACTGTCCCTTTGAGTAACTCAAGGAAGTCTATTGTGACTAAGAGAAGTAAGGATTGGGGGCATAATATTTTCTTTGTTTTCTGCTTGTAGGAATGATCCCGATGATCTGGAAACATATAAATTAGCTGGGTGTGTATGATAAGAGCCTTCACATTAAGGTGAAATCGCCTCACATACCTCGACTCCACTTATTTGTATGCTACAAGAAGGTCCATGTCATTTCTTTATCTGTTTTGAGGGAATTTCTTTATGATGCAATTCGGGTCCCTGTGAAATCTGTCCATGGATATGAACAAAAAAAGGGTCATTGCGAACAAGATAATTAATATTGCACATTGAAAAAGAAAGGAACTCTAACTTGCCTGTTGTGTTCGTTATGCTCAGTGATGAATCTTAAGTATTTTAAATCTAGTGACTAGGTTTAGGTTGCATTTTGCACATCATTTTGCATTTCATTCTGCATTTTAGTGAATCTAGGGTGATTTTGGTGTGATAATAATAATCTCTTTATCTTCAGAATGAGAGCTGAAAGCATCATCATTTCTTACGCTAAGTGGTCTATTTATCATTATTTCTCTAATCGAGTACTTGTGTTTTGAGATGTTTAGCTACATACATAACATTTCATATAGATTCATTCATTTTATTATTAATCATTTGTATTCATCTTATTACATAGAAAACAAAAAAATTTGCATTGTTCATTTTCATTCATTTATTTGCATATGAAAAGAAACAAAAACATAGACATCCATAATCATTTGCAATACATACATTCATGCTAAAAAAGAAATGCATACATATAGAATAAAGCATATAGAAAAATCTCATAATTTAATTGACACAAGTACAATGAAGTCAAGTCAGATCTCGTATATATATATCATCTCAAGTCTAAAAGTACAAAATGATGTCCAATGACATGTACAAACTCCCGTCGGAGCAAGAATCGTATAGGCTACAAAAAAATGGGTGTGTCTACAAAAAAATATCTGAGCTACAAAAAGAATCATCTAGCTGGCACCCTCTCCCTCATCACCTGGTGAAGGAGGAGGAGCCTGATGCCCAAGATCCTGTCGAGGTGCTCGTGCTCCCTTCGATCTGGCCATATACTGCGAATAAGGTTGCACCTATTGTGCAACAGGAACTACAACACTATACGCTGCTACATAATAAGATGCCCTATTGCTCTGGAGAAGGACCTCCTGTCGTAGAGACTCTATCTCTGCTCTCGACTCTGCTCTCAAAGTTGCAATCTGATGATCACACTCAGTCCTCACCTCGACCAGCTGTCAGTCTCGCTTCGCTAGCTAAGTCTACACCACTATCAATTGTGACTGTAGCTCTGCAAGATGTGCTCTCATTGACCGACCCGTGTCAGTCCCCTGCTCTCTCGCAGGCTCTTCGCCGCTCCACCCTGCTCCTCTCACCGCTGACGAACCTGCCTCGGAGCTGCTCACTCCTCCTCTCCCCCACCCAACCTCACGCCTACTCTCTCAAGGGATCCACCCTCACCCCTTTGTTGTACAATGTCGGCTCGCACTCCGCTGCTGCTGGCACCAGGATCACCACCAGTCCATCATGGAGCATCTGGTCTCTGGCCCTGTCCCTGCTTATGACCCTGTCTCTATGCCTATCCCTGTGCTGGTGCAGGAGCATCATCCTCCACATCCTCAATATGAGGAGCATTCTCTTTAGGATCCGTAAACCGAGGGAATGGAAGCTGTTAAAAATAATCCCACCTCAAGTGGTGTAAACCTATCAGCTCCTAGATAGCCAAGGTATAAGATATCCTAGGTGCCCAACCCTGCCTCTCCTTGTCAACATACCTAGCATATGCTGTAAACTCCTATGAGATCCCTTGAGGCTGACCATACTGCCTCTTCACTTGTGAAATGATGAATCGCTTCACAACAGTCTGCGATCTCCCAATAAGTGGGTGTGTGACAAATAGATCTCTGTGTACTGCCCACCAGTCATCCCATGGCTCTAACCCTCTATATGGTCACCATACAATAGCTATCAAGTCATCAAGCTATCATCTCTAGAAGTCTGTCTTGCTTAGATGGGGTTGCGTAATATATCTATCATATCTAAAGATGATCGATTGTCCTAGCTCCCTGTTGTCTGTCACTATCGATCGACACACGGGAAGGTGCTCCCAAGCCCACACCTGCAAAATGTACACCCTAATAGCCATTCTCTGCCCCTCTCTGTAAATGATCTCATGCATCTCTCGATACATGTGGACCAATAAGAAAGAACCCCAACCAAGTCTCTAAGGGGACACTATCAATCGCTTGAGCATCCGGCCCCATCTGCTCTGGAAACCCTACTACCCCCGGTCTGGCATCAAAAAGCACCCAATAAAACCTGCTAGGACACATGCCAGCGGATACTCCTCACCATACCTGCTCATCAGTATATCCCAACTCATAGAATGAGTCAAGATATCTGGATCCCTGAATACATTCCTCAGTGCCTACAGTCCAGGTAACAATGCAGTATCATAGTCCACCTTATCCCCAGCAAAATGGATATGAAGGATCCTGTACACATCCTTAGGAGTGATGATCAACTCCCCAACTGGCAAATGAAAGGTATTATGCTCCAAATGACATCGTTCTACCAATGCTATGAGCATCCCGTGGTTCACACGAATATCAAGTAACCTCATCAAATGAGTCAAGCCGCATAAATCAACATGAGCCTGCTTAACCTCAGACAAATCTTGAAATAAAGCCATCGTGGGTGGATATACACATCTGAAGAGCATAGGAGGTAAACAAATGTACACAAAACCCAACAACGAACATCAGAAAACATTCCAAATTAGCCTAAAAGAGAAGTTAAACATCATGCAAATCCAAATATGTTAAATGCAAAACCAAAATTTCATATTTACACTTTCAAAAATTGTCACTGTTTTCCAAATGACAAAACACAGTTAAACAGCATCTCGTACGAGTCAGGAATGACTCTTGTATGAGAAAACAACCTCAAACAACAACATTTTATACAACGCACGACAAAATGGTCTCCTAACTGACCTGTCATACGACACAAGGGTTACTCCCATACGAAAATTCTAATGGGTTTAAACAATTAAAGAAAATTTGCCAATTTCTCGTACGAGACATAATCCTGTCTTGCACGATAAACCAAGAAATTCGACCTAAAACCCGTCAAAAACGTGAAAAATACACCAAAAAAATTCAAAATTGGAAATATAAAGAGGCTAAAGATCGATCACTTGCTGTTGGCTCGTAGTTTTGAGGTCGATTATGTCTTCTCTGGCGCTGAAATCAATGCTAACAAGTAGGGACCACCATTTTTCTTCATAGAAGGCTTTTTGAATTTTCTCACTTGGAGGGTTAAAATGAATTGAAAATGACACTTTTGTCCTATATATAGCCTAAAACCTAATTTTTCAATTTGCTCTGATGGACATGAAAATTGTACCCTTGGATAATGTGCCTGCTCTAATTACATTTTCAGGATTGAAATCGAAATTTGAGATCGTCTTGTTAGTCAATTTCAAAATTTTGACCACTTAGCGCTTTTTCATCAAATGCTCATTTTTTCTTCAAATTGTGCTCTATTTCAAAACACTGAATCTTATATCAATTTCAATTCTACCAATCAACTCTACACTCAATTTCTCATCAATCATTGCCAAATCTTCAAAAAAATCCTCAAAATCAATTTGTGCTCAAATAACTTATTTTCGGCAAACAATTGCCTATAATCAACTACCCTCGCTATCTTTCGATTTCGCTCCTGAGGGGGCATACTCATGACCTTATGACTTCACATCTCACAAGCCGAGATTTTTTTTCAAATCTTCATCAAAAGTTGAGCAAAATCTTTCCAATTAAAGAAAAAAATCCTTATTGCTAAGGGGCATCTCAACTTTATCGCTTCACATCAAGTTGAGATCTCTCGATCATTTGAATCAAATCAATCACTAGGGGCATATCAGTTTCATTGCTTCAAATCAAGCTGATATTTGTCTTTCATCTAAATTAATCTCTTAACATTAATCATTTTCATCGCTTCAAATCAAACTGATTATTCGTTTAAACTCAATCAAAAGTTTAAAGAGTTTCTTTGGTCATTCTAAATCTAAGCAGGTGTTCAGTATTCATTTCTTGATCAAGCTGGACAGTTTATTCTTCGCTCATTGTGTCTTGATCAATCAAGTTCAAGATCAATTTTTATCATCATTCACTGTATCTAAGATCAATCAAGTTCTAGATTAGTAAGATCGGCTTCTTGATCAATCAAGTTCAAGTTCAGTATCTTTGTTTTCTATCCTTCCTTAGTTCAATCAAGTTCGGGATCAGCATCACTTTAATTAGACCTCATTTAGCTTTGTCACTTCGAATCAAGCTAAACACCTGGCTTTTTATCTAGTTCGTGATCAATCAAGTTCAGAACTGGCATCTCCTAGACATCACACATTCTTTGAATCAAAGCATTGCTCGCACATTAATTCAAAGAGGGGCAAATGTAATACCCTGAAATTGGCCATCCAAACCATGGGCCCCTAATCTTGATAACATCACCAAGGTCCTAACCAAAGGCAATTAAATCAATCTTGAGCACATTATTAATTCTTTAATTATCAAAAATCACATGGCAAATCAACCACTCAATATTAATTAAATATTTATTTAATTAATTGAATTATTTCAAGAATATTCATTTTGATCAATTATCCCATTTTAATTTATTAAATATCTTTGCATATTTAATTAATTAATAAATTTACCATTCAATCATGTGAAAGGATTAATTTATTACAGAAGATGAATTAATTTATTACAAAGAGTTGAATTGAAACAAAATAAAAGTCAAAAAAAGAATTGAATTGAGAGAGAAATCAAACTTGAGATATTATTTCTTTTTCTAAATTTAGAACTTGAAATTAGAAAAGCAGTTTAATTGAATTGTTGAATTATTCTCTAAAATTGGAACTCAAAGCTTTTCAGAAAAAGAAGTTCAGTTGCATTAAGAAAACTCTTTTCTTGATTAAATTGAAGAATTATCTATTTTTATCAGATATGCATGGAATTAATTTATTATTATTTTCCAATGCAACTTGGACTTCTAATTTGAATGCATTTCAATTAAACTATAATTGGAATCTATCTCAAGGTTAACTCAACCTGATTTCTCAATTATTTTCAATTAATCCTAAATTGAGCTTTTTGTAATTCTCTATAAATTCAGTCTTCAGCTCTCATTCCAATTCACCCTAGATATTTTTGAGAACACGCTTCGAAATTATTATCACGCTAATTTCGCTATGGAGTCATTGAAATCATTGTGTTTTTTTAGATTACTTGCATCCATTTTACATTCATTATTGCTTGCATGCACTCTTGCTTGAATTTGCTTGAACTATTCATCCATCTTGCATCCATATAGCTTAATATCATATAGATTAAATCCTTCATCTTGGTGTAGTCTAGTCACTGGTATTGCTTATAACAATCTGAGAGCAATCTTATACTCGCATCTTTTAGAAGGCAATTAGTCGCTTTGCTATGGTTTATTTCTTATTGATTATTGATCACTAACTATGCATATAATGAATTAATTGAAGTGGTGTGCTTGCAACTATAGGTTCACTTTTTCACACACACAGGTATATGTTTCCCCTCTTATTGATCTTGTCATTTTCCTATTTTGCGTCTGCTACCCTAGTTGTGAACTGCAAGGTAAGGTAGCTAGAGTCCTCTGCTCGAGCAGTAAAGAATGAGTTGAGGTTTCCTTTGCTTGGAGCGGATGGGTTCTTGTGGTTGTTTCTTTGTACTGTGCTGGTGGTTTTTGCATGCCTTCCTCCTTCCTTTTTTTGGTTTGGTGTGGGGTTAAGGTTTTAGACCTAGGTGGAACCTATGTTGCATGGTTTCTCTTAGGGATTTTGGTTTCTCCTTTTCCCTCAGATTATCTTGTATCATAGGGGAGGGTTTTTTCTTGTTGTCATGTTGTTCATTTTTATGGTAGAGGTGTTCTTAATGGAACCCTAACTAAAGGCCCTAAGGGTAGGGGTACACTATTTACTTCTTTTTACCCTTTGCCTCTTTTCTCTACTTGATGTAGCAGGCGAAATGGGGTTGTTTTTTATTCATTATGTGCCTTGGTGTTCATTTGAAGACTTATTGAGGGGTTGTCTACTTGGGTCCAACCATTTTATTTCTTGCAGTATCTTCTGGCCTGACCTCTCTCTACGACATGGGTTTTGTGTAGTCTAGCTTATTGATGTGGCCCTTCCTTATTTGGAGGTGGATATGGATGGTATTGGAGATAACCACCCTCCTATAGAGGTGGATTGAGGAGTTATGGTAAAGTCTGGGTGGTCTTGGTGGATGGAAGGTGATGACCTATTTGTAGAGGTTGGTTGGATGATTGTTTTTTCTACTCATTTAGGTCTCTTATTCAACATTAGTTTTTGGGATCCTTCTTACAACCTTGTTGTCCAGCAATAAATTATGATTCCATCTCTTGGTTGCTGGACTTTGATTCATGGTTTGAAGCTTTGTTCTCTCTATTGATGGTTTCCTACCTTCAACCCCTATTGAGGTGGGTTCCTATCCTATTGAGATGGATAGATGCTTTGTTGTTAGAGATGTAACTTGCAGAAGCTTTGAGATTTCTATCTTCATCTTGGTGGTTTTGGGACCCATTACAAAACCCATTCCAAATGTTAGGGGATCCTTTCAAAATCACCATGTTTATGTTCAAATCTTAATGATTATTTTGTAGTCTCTTGTCTAGCTGGATGCTGACAGTTTTAAAGGGCCCATTATACACCGTGTTTGTTTTTGGTTAAGGTCTCATCTAACTTTTATCTACTTGCATTTCTTTTTTGACAATTTAAGGGAGTCGGGAATATCCTTGTTGTTCGGGTAAGGGTGTTTGTTAAACCCTCATCATTTTCTTTAAAGACCTATAGTGTGAGGTTGTAGCCCTGGTGGTGTGGCCAACCTGATTTGTATTGGCTATCTCTATTTTTTTTGGCTGGATCTATTTGATTGTGGTTGTGCTAGTTTTTGGCTGGCATTTGTTAGTTCAGTCGTGTATGGGCTTTTGATTTTCAATTTTTGTACTCTTTGGTAGCATATTATTGTGGATTCCAAATCCTTGTAAAATCTAAGGGTTTCAGGTCCCTTGAAAACCAGTTGTAAGGGGTTGCGAGTCCCCTCAAAATCTATTTTTTCCTTAATAATAAAACATAATTATAAACAATCAATATTTACAATGATAAATTATACATACAATGTACCCCCCCTTGCAACCCCTTATGCAAATTTATCAATGAAAATCTTTTATTACTTAATTCTTGAGATAAAATTTACCAAAAAAATCTCCCACTTGTCGAACACCTTGCAACAAAAATAGGAGGGGTACCGACATCATATTTTAATTGCTAGGTGTTGAGAAGCCCATTCACTCGGAACACCATCTAAATTTCTTTAAACTAACAACCTTAGAGAATATACAATATTAATAAAACTATGTACCTTAACTAGCTTCACCCTACCATCCTCAAGCACATATCTAAAAAATTGATATTGAACATCAATGTGCTTGGTCTTCTAGAATGAAGTGTTAGGTTTTTAACTAGGTAGATTGCACCTCGACTATCACAATAAACTATCATTGCACCTTTTAGTCCAATATATGAATAAAGTCTCTTAAATGCAAAATGGTTTCTTTACAAGCATGAGTATCTACTTATACTATGCTTTGATAGTCTACAAGGAAACAACCTATCACTTAATCATATAACTAATTGTACCACCAGATAAACTAAACACATAAGAAGTTTGAAATCTTACACTATCAACATCACCTACTTATTTTAAATCCACATAACCATGAATATTATAGAAATGTCATCTCTTATCAATTTATAATGATAATTTGAAAGAATACTTTGAAGAACCCTTCAAATATCCAAATAATGTTATAACTACATCCCAATAAACTCTACTATAATTAGACATATATCTAAAAATAAATCCAACTGGTTAGACAATTTCTAGTCTAGTTCTAGTTATAGCATATATCAAACTTCCAACTACAGTTTTGTAGGACACTGAACTTGTGTCTTTCATTTCTAATTTGGATTTAGGAGAATAAAAAATAGATAATTTTATTCCAACTTTAAAGGGAACATATAATGATGTACAATCTTTCCTATTAAACCTTTGTAAAATTGAATTCACATACATACTGTAGCCTATCTAGATCTTTTTATTCAATGGTTGGACAATTTCCATACCCTTAGATTAAGAGAAAGATACTCATTTGAACAATATCTTAATCTATTTTGTACAATACTTATATCTCCTTTATAGTTTCTATTTTCTATTCACTACTCTTGTATTCTCCTCATCAAATTTTTTACTCATTGGCAATTGCCTACTTACATATCCGATTAGGTATGCAACCCTTATATGATATCCTTAAGGCTAATCTCTTTCCTTAGTTCCCTATTCAGGAACTATCTTACTAGATCACATCATTATCTCTCTAGACTGGGTGTCTATATTTTGTATTTTGGTCAACAAGAACTATGTTTAAACTAAATGTAGTTTTATTATGTATATATAATATTCACATAATTCAAATTCTAGAATATAATGATTTATTCCCTTAACTAGTGTTTCTTAAGTTCTTTTAAAATACTTAAATGATCTTCATTTATATGAGTTATTTGTTGATACCACAATATTTTTTTCTTCTAAAAGTATCTTTCTCTTTAAAATAAGATCCCACTAAGGTTATATTAATTAAATAAATAATAAATATTTAATTAATTAATGGATACGATATGGTTAAATCAAGTGTGATCAAGTACGTATGGATTTAGGTGTCTATACCATGAATAATGTTGGTACTTTTAACATGCTTCCTAATGACATTTCTCAACTCTGCAACCTCCAAGGAAAATTGTGATATTTTGGATACTTTAGAGCTCTTTCAAATCACCACACTCTCTCTTACGCTTAAAAAAAAAATCAAATAATAATAGAATAAATATTATCAACTTAGGAGTACATTATGTCATATTCATGGGAGCAGGCCATGTTGATTTAGATGGATTCTCTTCCTAAAAGTCATGCTTTAATGGCTCATTCTTCCAAAGGAAAGGGTGAGTATTAGAAGAAGCACAAGACGAATATACCTTCAAGTGGTGAGTGTATCCCCAAGCTTAAGGTGAGGAATGATCAAAAGGACAAACCTCCTTCTCATCATTCTCCTTCTTAATTAGGAGAGTTTTGTTCTAAGTCCAATCAAGAGATAGAGAATTGTTCCTTTTGTGGAAAATTTAGGCATACCAATGCACAATGTTTTGTGAATTTTGCATTGGAGAAGCTACGAGAGAGCACAATCTTTCCATTCCTAAGTGTTATTCAATTGGTATAGGGTAAGCTCCATGGATGACTCTATGGTGATGTGCAGACAAATTCCTTTCATGTTGCAAACAACTTATTTGTGCCCCGTGGATGACTCTATGGTGATGTGCTTAGCTATTGTCTGACTGGTGTTTCAACTCATTGGTTGGAGGGAGGGTGAGGTAGTGGTTTCTTCTTACAGGCATAGTGGGACTATGAGGTGGGTCTATGTTGCAATGATTTTGTGACTTGAGTTATCCCATTTTTTCCATGATGTGTGCTCATGTTATCATTCGAAGGTATCTTTCTAGGGATTTGATGGGATTTTTCATTAAAGAAGATGAAGAGAATTAGGAAGGTGATAAGAGGGTATATGTTTCCCCTCATATTGATCTTGTAGTTATCCTATTTTGGGTACCCTACTCCAGTTGCGAAGAGGAAGTTAAGGTAGCTAGAGTCCCCTACTCGAGTAGAAAACAATGAGTTGAGGTTTCCTCTACTAGGAGAGGATGTGTTATTGTGGCTATTTTTTTGTATTGTGTTGGTGGTTCTTGACTGCCTCCCTCCTTTTTGTTGGTTTGGTGTACAGGTAAGCTTTGGGACCTAGGTGTAACTTGTGTTGCATGGTTCTTCTTAGGGTTTTTGGTTTCTCCTTTTCCCTAGGATTATCTTCTATCCTAGGGAAGGGGGTTTTGTTTGTTGTCATGTTGTTCTTTTTAATGGAGGTGGTGTTCTTAATGGAACCTTGTTTGAAGGCCCTATGGGTAGGGGTACACTATTTGTTTCTTGTGGCCTTTTGCCTCTTTTCTCTACTTGATCTAGTACGCCACATTTGGTTGTTTTTTATTCCTTATGTGCCTTGGTGTTCATTTGAATACTTATTGAGGATTTTTCCTCTTGGGTCCAGCCATTTTCTTTATTGCAGTATCCTTTGGCCTGACGTCTCTCTACAACATAGGCTTTCTCTATTTTTCCTTATTGAGGTGGCCCTTCCTTCTTTGGAGGTGGAGATGGATGGTATTGGAGACAACCTCCCTCCTATAGAGGCACAGGTTGGTGTTGTGGTGAATTTTGGGTGGTCCAGGTGGATAGTTGGTGATGACCTATTTGTAGAGGTCAGTTGGTTGATTGTTTTTTCTCCTCGTTTAGGTCTCTTATTCAACATGTGGTTTTGGGAGCCTTCTTAAAACCTTGTTGTCAAACAATACGATGTGATTCCATCTCTTGGTTGTTAGACTTTGATTCATGGTTTGAAGCTTTATTCTCTCTACTGATGGTTTCCAAACTTCATCCCCTATTGAGGTGGGTTCCTATCCTATTCAGGTGGATAGATGCTTTGCTATTAGAGATATGACTTTAAGAAGCTTTTAGGTTTCTATCTTCATCCTTTCTATATTGGGAGCCATTACAAAATGCATTCTGAAGGTTAGGGGATCCTTTCAAAACCCCCATGTTTCTATTCAAATCTTAATGGTAATTTTGTGTTTTCTTGTCTGGTTTGATGCTGACAATTTTAAAGGGCCTAGTATAGACTATGCTTGTTTTTGGTTAGGGTTTGAGCTACCTTTTAGCTACTTGCATTATTTGTCACAGTTTAAGGGATCCAGGAATACCCTTGTTTTTTGGCTAAGTGTGTTTGTTAAACCCTCGCCATTTTCTTTAAAGACCTATAGTTTGAGGTTGTAGCCCTGATGGTGTGGCCAACCTGACCAGATCTATTTGATTATGTTTGTGCTAGTGTTTGGTTGGCATTTTTTAGTTAGTTGTGTATGGGCTTTTGATTTTCAATTTTTGTACTCTTTGGTAGTGCATTATTGTGGATTCCAGATCCTGGTAAAATCTAAGGGTTTTAGGTTCCTTCAAAACTAGTTATAAGGGGTTTTGGGAACCCTTAAAACCTATTTTTTCCTTAATAAAAAAACATAATGATAAATAATCAATATTTACAATGATAAATTATAGATAAAATCTACCCCCCTTGCAACCCCCTATGCAAATTTAACAGTGAAAATCTTTTATTACTTAAAGGTTGAGACAAAATTTTCCTAAAAACTCTCCCACTTGTTGAACACCTTGCAACAAAAAGAGGAGGGGTACCGACATCATATTTTAATTGCTATGGGCTGAGGATCCCATAGACTCTGAACAACATCTAAACTTCTTTTTATTGACAAACTTAGAGAATCTACAATATTCATCAAATTATGTACCTTAACTAGCTTCACTCTACCATCCTCGAGCACATATCTAAAAAAATGATATGGAACATCAATGTGCTTGGTCTTCTAGAATGAAATGTTTGGTTTTTAACTAGGTATATTGCACTTTTACTATCACAATAAACTATCATTGCACCTTTTGGTCAAATATATGAACAAAGTATCTTAAATGTCAAATGGTTTCTTTATAAGCATGAGTATCTACTTATACTATGCTTTGATAGTCTATAAAGAAATAATCTATCACTTAACCATATAACTAATTGTACCACCCGATAAAGTAAACACATAACAAGTGAGAAATATTCTTCTATCAAAATCACCTACTTATTTTAAATCCACATAATCATGAAGATTATAGAAATATCATCTCTTATCAAGTCATAATAATAAAATGAAAGAATACTCTAAATCACCCTTCAAATATCCAAATAATGTTATAACTACATCCCAATAAACTCTACTAGGATTAGACATATATATATAAAAATAAATCCAACTGGTTAGACAATTTCTAGTCTATTAGAAACTATAGCATATATCAGACTTCCAAATACAGTTTGGTAAGACGCTCAAATTGTGTATTTCATCTCTAATGTGGATATAGGAGAATAAAAAATAGATAATTTTATTCCAACTGTAAAGGCAACATATAATGATGTACAATATTGCTTGTTAAACCTCTGTAAAATTGAATTCACATACATACTCTAGCCTAGGTAGAGCTTTTTATTCAATGGTTAGAGAATTTATATACCTTTAGATTATGAGAAAGATACTTATTTTAACGATGTCTTAATCTATTGTGTAGATTCCTTATATCTCCTTTATACTTTGTATCTTCTATTCACTATTGTTATATTCCCCTCATCATCTTTTTTACTCATTGGCAACTACCTACTTATATTTTTGATTAGGGATGCAACCCTTAAATACTATCCCTAAGCCTAATCTCTTTCCTTAGTTACCTATTCAGAAACTATGTTACCAAATTACATCATTATCTCTCTAGACCAATTGTCTGTATTGTTTATTTCAATCAACAATAACTATATTAAAACTAAATATAATTTTATTCTATATATATAATATTCACATAATTCAAATTCTAGAATACAATGATTTATTCCCTTAACTATTTTTTCTTAAGTTCTTTTAAAATACTTAAATAATATGAACATTTATATGAGTTATTTGTTGGTACCATAACCTTTTTTTTCTTCTAAAAGTATCTTTCTCTTTAAACTAAGATCCCACTAAGGTTATAATAATTTAATAAATAATAAATATTTAATTAATTAATGGATAAGACATGGTAAAATCAATTGTGATCAATTATGTATGGATTTAGGTGTCTATACCAAGAATAATGTTGTTACTTTAACATGCCCCCTAATTTCATTTCTCAACTCTGCAACCTCGAAGGCAAAATGTGATATTTTGGATACTTTAGAGCTCATTCAAATCATCACACTCTCTCTTATGCTTAAAAACAAAATCAAATACTCATGGAATAAATTTTATCAACTTAGGATTACATTATGTCATGTTCATGGGAGAAGGCCATGTTGATTTAGATGGATTCTCTTCCTAAATGTCATGCTTTAATATCTCATACTTCCAAAGGAAAGGGTGAGTATTAGAAGAAGCACAAGATGAATTTGTCTTCAAGTGGTGAGTGTCTCCCCAAGCTTAAGGTGAGGAATGATCAAAAGGATAAACCTCCTTCTCATCTTTCTCCTTCTAAATAAGGAGAGTTATGTTCTAAGTCCAAGAAAAATATGGAGAATTGTTCCATTTGTGGAAAATTTAGGCATACCAATGCACAATGTTTTATGAATTTTGCATGGGAGAAGCTGCGAGAGAGCACAATCTTTCCATTCCTAAGTGTTCTTCAATGGGAAAAGGGTAAGCTCCATGGATGAATCTATGGTTATGTGCAAACAAATTCCTTTCATGTTGTAGACAACTTCTTTGTGCCACATGGACGAGTCTATGGTGATGTGCTTGGCTATTTTTTAGACTGGTGTTTTAGCTCCTTGCTTGGAGGGGGGCCTGAGGTAGTGGTTTCTTCTTATAGGCATGGTGGGTGTGTGAGGTGGGTTTATGTTGGAAGGACTTTGTGATTTTAATTATCTATTTTTTTTTGTGGTATGTGCTCATGTTATCGTTTGAAGGTGTCTTGCTAGGGATTCGATGGGATTTATAGTTCATGATGATGAAGAGAATGGGGAAGGTTAGGGGAGGGTATATGTTTTTTCCTCTTCTTGATCTTGTAGTTATCCTATTTTGGGTCCCCTACTCTAGTTGGGAAGAGAGAGTTATGGTAGCTAGATTCCCCTACTCAAGTAGCAAATAATGAGTTGAGGTGTCCTCTGCTAGGAGAGGATGGGTTCTTCTGGCTATTTCTTTGGACTTTGTTGGTGGTTTTTCAATGCCTCCCTCCTTATTTTTGTAGGTTTGGCATGGGGGTAAGGTTTGGAAACAAGGTGCAACCTTTGTTGCATGGTTCTTCTTAGGGTTTTTGTTTTCTCCTTTCCCCTCAAATTATCTCGTATCCTAGGAGAGGGGTTGTTGTTTCTTGCCATTCTATTCTCCTTCATGGCGGTGGTGGTCATAATGGAACCCTGGCTGAAGGCCCTAAGGGTAAGGGTGCATTGTTTACTTCTTGTGACCTTTTGCCTCTTTCTCTACTTGATCTAGCAGACCACATGGGGTTATTTTTTCATTGCTTATGTGCCTTGGTGATTATTTGAAGACTTATTGAGGGTTTGTCTTCTTGGGTCCAGCAATTTTCTTTCTTGTAGTATCTTTTGGATTGACCTATCTCTGTGACATGGGTTTTCTCTAGTTTGTCTTATTGTGGTGGCCCTTCCTTCTTTGTACATGGAGATGGATGGTATTAGAGACAACCCCCATGTTTTGTGTTCAACTTTTAATTGTTTTTAATGTTTTCTTGTCTGTTTGGATGCTGACAGTTTTAAAGGGCCCAATATAGATTGTGGTTATTTTTGGTTAAGGTCTCAGCTAGCTTTTAGCTTCTTGCATTGTTTCTCACAATTTAAGGGAGCCAGGAATATCCTTGTTGTTCAGCTAAGGGTGTTTGTTAAACCTTCTTCATTTTCTTTAAAGACCTATAGTTTGAGGTTGTAATATTGATAGTGTGGCCAACCTAATTTGTATTGGCTATCTCTTAATTTTTTGGCTAGATTTATTTGATTGTCATTGCACTAGTATTTGGCTAGAATTTGTTAGTTTAGTTGTGTATGGGCTTTTGATTTTCAACTTTTGTACTCTTTGGTAGGGTATTATTGTGGATTCTAGATCCTAGTAAAATCTAGGGGTTTGAGGTCCCTTCAAAACTGGTTGTAAGGGGTTTCAGGTCCCCTCAAAACGTATTTTTTCCTTCATAAAAAAACACAAAAATAAAAAACCAATCTTTATAATGATAAATTATACATAAAATGTACCCCCCTTGCAACCCCCTATACAAATTTATCAATGAAAATATTTTATTACTTAAAGGTTGAGACAACATTTTCCTAAAAAATCCCCCACTTGTCGAACACCTTGCAACAAAAATGGGTGGGGTATTGACATCATGTTTTAATTGGTAGGGTCCGAGGAGCCCATAGACTCTGAACACCATCTAAACTTCTTTGTACTGAAAACCTTAGAGAATCTAAAATATTCATCAAATTATGTACCTTAACTAGCTTTACCCTACCATCCTCAAGGATATATATAAAAATTTGTTATTGAACATTAATGTGCTTGGTCTTGTAGAATGAAATGTTTGGTTCTTAACTAGGTATATTGCACTATGACTATCACAATAAACTATCATTGCACCTTTTATTCCAATATATGACTAAAGTCTCTTAAGTTCCAAATGATTTCTTTACAAGCATGAGTATCTACTTATATTATGCTTCGATAGTCTATAAAGAAACAACCTATCACTTAATCATATAACTAATTGTACCACGAGATAAAGTAAATACATAAGGAGTGCAAAATCTTCTACTATCAACATCACCTACTTATTTTAAATCCAGAAAACCATTAATATTATTGCCTGTTCCTCATGTTCTCAGCTTGTGCTAGCTGTTTGGGAGGTGTGCAAGGTTTTTCCTACATGGTCGTTTGGTGGGTGCTTATTTATGGGTTGTTACTCAGACTCGACTTGACTCTGGAGAGCAACCATTGGAATGGCATGGATGTTTGTGTTGGTAGCAATACTAGTTAGTGGTCAATGGTTATATGCCCTATGACAATCCTTGGTGATGTGGGTAGCTTTGGGCTTCTTATTTTTGTGCCCCTCCTTTTGTGTTGAGATTTTTCTTCCTCTTCCTCATTATTGGGCATTTTTTATTTTATTTCTCTAAGGGTTTGGATGAGGGGAAGGAGGAAATTCAAGGATCCCAAGTCTTTTCATGTTTTGTACATGTGCTCGCATGCCTATTTTGAGTTGTTCATTGTGCTATGTCAAAGAGTTTTGTTATCTGTACATATTTTTGGCTATCCTATTGTGGATCTTCCCATGTTTGCCTCATGGATGTTTTCCCTTTCAAATATTATTTAGTGTCCTCGGTTATTTTTAGTTCTTACTATTGAGGTGGCCATGTCTTCTTTTTAGGCGGAGATGGCTAGTATTGGTGATAACTTTCCTCCTATTGGATTGGAGTTTGATACTACAGATGATGTTGGGAGGTGTTGGTGGGAGGCTATTGTTAATTTCCTTGGTGGCTAGCCTGATTCTGAGTATGGTTTTCTAGTTTTTTTCTCTCCTTTAGCTCCTATTGAGGTAGTGTTTTTGGAGAGTCTTTTGATCTCAGTTTTGGTCTTAAGTTTGAGGTTAAGGGCACCTTTCCAAAACCCTTAAAGGTCTCTTATTATCCTCTTGCCTATTGTCATAAATCTCATTTCGAGATATTTTGCCCTCCTATAGAGGTGAAGTGACTGCATGGGTTATGGGCTAAGGGTCTCTTTAGAAGGCTATTGTTTGTGTTGCTGGTTAAGGGAGCCAGTCAAAACCCTTATGGTTTTCCTTGTAGAAGGTTTTTCTAGCCTTGTCAAAACCCTATATCCTAGATCATGATTGAGGGAGCCTCTAAAATCCCTATTGCTAGTTGTGGGAGCCTTATAAAACCCACTTTCATGATTGGGGGAGCTTGGAAAAACCCCATGTCTCTTGTTCTTGCTAGGGACAAACTAGATGCTGAAAGATTTCAAGGGAAAAATTTGGCCAGTTCTTGTTTTTGGTTAGGTCCAGGCCATTTTTCTAGCCTAGAGAAGCTATTATAGGTTATGAGAGCCTCATAAAACCATTCTTGTTGGCTAAGGGTGCCTGATATACCCTCGAGCTATTGTTTTTGAGATATTTTGTTTGCTATTTTAGGTCGTTTATTCTACTAGCCTAATTTGTAATGGTGCATTCCTAGGTAATGTTTGGCTAGTGTTTGGTGGTTGGTAGGTGTTGTTTTTGTTCTCTTCCATTCTTTGCACCCTTTTTTATAGGATCTAGACACCAGTAAGTCCAAAAGGTATCATATCAATTCTAAAAATTGTGGTTTGCTTCCAAGTAGACCAGTTTATTTATCATGGGCAAATTTTTGTTATAAAGTGTTTCGAGGGCCCTTCGAAACCTATGTAGAAGTTGAAATGCCTCCAATTAACTAGGATGAGGAAGAGAAAGATGATATACAATTAAGGACCAAAGGAGTTTTGGAAAGGACCGTGGCGTGGGTGGCCAATAAGAAAGCAATAAAATCAGGCGTTAAGTCTAATTCTGCGAGAAGTAATAAGGATCCTCTACCTTCACCAAAGCATCTTTCTAACAATGCTTCTATACCTGTTCGTGTGGGTAAGGATAACAAGTCACCCCAGCTTACACATAGGTCTAATTCAACTTTGGATTTTTGTACTCCTCAGCATACCTGGTCCCGAAGTGTCGCTCAAAGAAAGATGGATCAGGAAAAGGACATAGGGGTGAAAGATACCATTCTCGATGCCCAATTATTTGAAATTGAAGACTTGGATGACAATGTTGCTAGTGCCCTGGATTCTCATACGGTGACTGTGGCTATGACGCCACCTTCCAAGATGATTGAAGGAACCACTAGTTCCAGTGCAAATCCTAAGTGGTTGACCACCTCGGTGGAAAAAAGACAGAGTTTTCTTCCCATGACTATTTTGATTTAGGAAATGGTTGTTAAGTACACAAAGAAGAATCCAAAGCCGAAAAGGTTCAAAACTATCGCTCGCCTGGACAATGATGAGGGAAATGGAAAATGGGTTGCTAAAATCGCCTCATATAAACCCAAGGATGAAAACAAGTAGGCTAGCATTGATGATTTCAAGATCATAAAGGTGGAATTGGGAAACATGAGTAGAGACATAGACAATCATTTCTTCTAGGTATCGGCAGAGAAAATGCTCACTAGGTCAGACATGGATGGGCGAGAAAAGAGAGAACTAAAGCAACACATAAATGTTCTGGCCCAGTTCATCGATAGTATTGGTTGCCTTGGGGCACTCCCAATATCTCATGCTACAGAGAACTTTGACCCAACTTCGCCAAAAAATAAAAAGGTAATGAGCCAAGTTCAACGGGCCAAGAGTATTGCTGAAGTTGTGGAGAAATAGATTGAGGGAATAATCAAGGACGGTGAGAAAATAAATTTGGGTGATTAGTCCAACCCAAAAGAGGTAACAATTGACAAGTGTTGTTCTACAGAGGAGAAGCAAGCACTTGGCATGCTACTAAAAAAATACATTGATGTCTTCGCTTGGTCCTACGATGACCTGAAGGAGTTTAGAGATGGGCGTTTTCAGCATCAGATTCTGTTGAAGCCATGCATCTCTCCTTTCAGGAAAAAATTGAGGAATTTCAACCCCATAATGGTGGATGCAATTTTTAAAGAGGTTGATAAAATTCTTAAGGCCGGAATCATATATCCAATTCATCATTCTACCTGGGTAGCCAACATTGTGCCCGTAAGAAAGAAGAATGGGGAGATTTGTATTTGTGTTGATTTCCGTAATCTGAATCAAGGAAGTCTGAAGGACAACTACACTTTATTCAATATGGACCACATTCTGCAGACGGTATCTGAGTCAGAGATGATGTCGATGTTAGATGATTTTTCTGGTTACAATCAGATTAGTGTTGCAGAGCATGAACAACACAAGATGGCATTCATCACTCTATGGGGAACATTAGCATATAACTGTATGCCTTTTGGTTTAATAAATGCTGCAGCCACCTTTCAAAGAGCTATGGATTCCTCTTTTAAGGATTTTTGAGATAGAATTATTGTTGTTTACCTAGATAATCTCACGGTATTTTTGAAAGAAAGGAAGAACCATCTTAGGGATCTGAGTGCAGTTCTGTAGCATTGTCGAGAGCACGGAATCTCCCTGAACCCAAAGAAATCATTTTTCTGTGTCACGGAGGGCAAATTGCTAGGACATATTTTCTCAAAGGGAGGAGTCAAGATTGATCCTGAGAGAGTTAATGCAATTCAACGTCTCAGTTTACCTTCCAACCGGACTGGAGTAAGGTCATTCTTTGGTCAAGTGAATTTCTTAAGGAGATTCATTCTGGAGTTTGTAGAAACCACAAAACACATCATCAACTTGTTAAGCAAACAACATCCTTTCAAATGGATTGAAGAGGCCAAAGAAGCTTTCAAAAAACTCAAGGGTTCAGTTGCAAATGCACCTACTCTCATTAACCTGGATTTCACAAAGGACTTCATTTTGTATTGTTATGCATCAGAGCATATGATGTCTGGAATACTGTTACAGTTGGATGAATCTGGGGCCGAAGCACCTATAGCATTCATGAGTATCCTGCTCAAGAAGCATGAGCTTAAGTACTCACTCTTGGAGAAACACACCTACGCTGTAGTTAAAGCTGTGAAACAGTTTTGGTACTATATTTTGCACTCCCACTCTTTTGTTTTTGTCCTAGATTCCAGAGTGAAAAGCATTTTAACTCAGCAAGAGGTTGGACTAAATAAGAGAGCAACTTAGGTAACAAAAATTCAAGAATTTGATTTAGATATTCGCCCTACGAAGATAGTCAAAGGATAACGCTTATGCAGGTTGATAGAAAAAAATTTGGTGGAAACAGAAGCTGAATTAACATTAACTCTTTTTGTTGGATTGTAGGATACTTGGTTCTCTGATGTGGCCTATTATTTGACTTATGGTAGCTGCCCAGGTCATTTTTCAGCAAAAGAACAAAGGAATCTTAAGTTAAAAGTTGCTAAGTATGTATTTTGGTGGGATGTTTTGTACAAAAAAGGTTTAGATGGAACATACTTAAGGTGTGTAAATAAACCTCAATAGCAAAAAGTCCTGGAGATCTACCATGGTGAAGCCTGTGGGGGACACTTCTCATCGTCTGTTACTACTTTCAAAATTTTGAGAAATTGTTTTTATTGGCTAGGCATGTTTAGGGATGCATATATTTATGTTAAAGAGTATGAGAAATGCCAACTCATTTCCGGGAAGCCACATTTGGTAGCCCTGCCTTTAAGGCCTGTGGTAGTAGATGAACCTTTCAAACAATGGGGCATTGATTTCATAGGACCAATAAACCCTCATTCCAATGTTGGTCATATGTACATTTTGACAGCAACTGACTACTTTACCAAGTGGGTAGAAGCCATTCCCACTAAAACGGCAAACTCAGAGGTTGTATGTAGTTTTCTCAAGGATTACATCCTAGTCCATTTTGGGGTTCCCCAAAAGATTGTTGCGGATAACGCATTATATTTCTCTTCTAAGGAGTTGACTATGTTTTTCTGTGAGCATCAGATTACCCTCTCGCATTCCTCTAATTACTTTCCATAGGGTAATGGACTGGCAGAGTCCAGCAACAGGAACCTGATAGTCATCATGGAAAAGTTGGTTGACGAAAGTGCTCGAAATTGGCATAAGAAGGTATATGAGACTTTGTGGGCAGATAGGACCATGCTGAAGAGAGCCATTGGAATGGCACCTTTTGAGCTTGTGTATGGGGTCTGAGCAAAACTTTCTTTACCTCTGGAATTATCAGCAGCCAAGTTGTAGACAGTAGTGGAAGATTCTTTCTTTCAGAATGCTTTGGAGAAAAGAATTGTGTACTTGACGAAGTTCGAAGAGGAGAGGGAGTTGCTAGTGGATAGAATCTTGGAGCATCAGAGCCGAGTGAAGAGGATTCCTAATAGGAGATGAGGTGTTGTTATGGGATAAAAGGAAAGAGCCAAAGGGTGCTCACGATAAGTTTGATTTGTTATGTAAAGGCCCTTTCAAGATCTGTGAAGTGGTGGGACAAAATGCTTTCAGACTCAGCTACACCAACGGAGCGATTATGCCCTATACCTACAATGGGCAAGATCTCAAGCTCTACAAATTGTAAGTCCTATGACGAGAGTTTTGTATATAGTAGCTTAGGTGTTCTTAGTTGTGAGTCACCTTATCCTTTCCCCTTTTTGTTTTTGGTCATACGAAACCAGAGTTTGAGAGTACTTTGCATTTTCCTTTATAAAATACAATCCCCAGTCAGAGCCAATGTTACTGCATCATTTATTCCTCATGATAAGAGTGATTCATCCTTTAAGATTTTCAGTTGGAGTCCTAATATTTCTTGTGATACCTCAGTTCAAGTCCTTAGTACGTCTGTAAATCCTTTTTCAATCATAAAAGTCAAGTTTAGATAATTGGTTGAACTCTGTGAACACGTTGAACCATTTTGAACTGGGTTCAACAGGTTTATTTAGGTTCCATAGGTTCCTAGGTGTTCAGGGAGGTTTTTCATACTAATATTTTCTCTAAGTGTCTTGCAGCGGATCTCGAAAAGTTTCTTGTTCGGTGATATGTTACTTTATTTCTCTCTGGGTTTTGAACTCATTGAACCAAGTTCAAGAGGTTCAAACATGTTTAACATGTTTAATATAGCACAAGTGGTTAGCAGCTTGATATTATTTGTTTTCTCCACAAAATTCTCCTTGAGTACGGCATACATCTTGAAATACTTGAACGCCCATAAAGTCTGTTCAGGATGTTCATATGTGTTTGAAGTTGGTGGGTCCTGCGGGTTTTAATGATTTGATGCTGCATTCATTTCCAAATATGAGGAGGCAAAACCATGTCTTAAGTGACATCAATCCTTGGTTTTTTGAAGTAAGTAATCATTTCGGGAACTGGCGGTTACTTCAAAAATGCCGCCATGCATTCAATGCATGCATGCAATGTCTAACACACAAACTCAACAAACTCGGACTGAAAATTGGAATTATTGCATTGAATGTTTCCATATCATTTGCTTCACTAATAAGGTATGAAGGATTGTTAGTGCTCCACATTTGTTCCTCGCTACTGTGTCTTTGTTTTTCCTAGATAGGAGTCTTGCTTGCTGCTAGCCATCATCTGGTTGTTCAACTGTGAAGGTGAGTCTTTTTCTTGTCCTCTCCAGTGGTTTTTGTTGTAACCAATTTAGGCTTATTGCTTAAAATTATGAAGTCCACATTACATTTGTTTGGGAATGTTTTTAGCTTGGCATCAACTGAACCCATAGTTAGTGATACTGACCTAAAAGGGTTAAACCTTGAGGTGTTGAAAGAGAGGGTGTTCAAGGGAATTGACAAGTCTTTTGGTGTGGAGATTTTGAGTAGTGGTCTCGTAGAAGCCGCAGCTTTTCCCCAAGCCATTCCTTGCCCAGAATTGATTCGGGAATGTATTGCTAGATATGACCCAATGTCTAAAACCATTAGGAGAGACAATGGTGAAACCCTTCTTGCCATAAATCATGAAGTAATTTCCTCGGTCTTCAATATACCTGATTACTAGTTGTCCAACTTTTCCCTTGCTCAGTCAATCACTGAGTTTAATGTAGATAGAACCAGACACCGTAACAATGTAGTAAAATTTTGGTTGAAGGTTCCTCAAAGAGGTGGTTCCACATTACCCAAGCATCCTAATAAGAATCACATGTTTCCTCACATTCATGACGTAATGCTTTTGTTGCACCGAGCCAAAGGATCCGCTGAAGCTTATAGCTTTGACGACTAGATTTATTGCTACGTGCAACTAGTTTTAGAAGGGAAGGAATATTTGGATTGGGCTGAATTGATTGCTGATTCAATGAGAGAACAACTGAGTTTGGCTAAATAGTTCAAACAGAACTTCTTTATGTCTTCATATCTCTTGTATTGTTTGGCTTGTGTTAAGGAGTTGGTTGGAATACCGAAATAGCTTACTGAGGAGGATGTTCCCGTATATAAGTTCTATCCCATGCTGCAAAAGTATAAAGGTTTATAGGATTTCAGAAGGGTGCACTATGCTTTTCTGGGTGATTTGTGTCATGAATTGAAGAATATGAAAGCCAAAAGAATCTCCGAAGATGCATAGACTTTTATAAAGAGGTTTGGTAGTTTTTATATCTAGTTTCCATGATTCTCTTACATACAGGTAGGCGGCTTTGAAGAGGAGCCCTTCAAGCTCCCTCACTTCTATTCAAATTGCTTTGTTCTGGTGGAGATATGTAGGCAACTAACCTCTGTAACAAAAAAGGCATAGCCCAGGAAAAAATGGGATGTTCATTTTCCCATCCAATTGGGCGTGTTGTCCTGCAGTTCAATGTTTGACACTTTGATTATAGGAGCAGACCTCAGGAATTTCACTTTTTCCCTGTACCCTGAAAGGAAAGGTTTTGATAATAAGGGATTTTCATGAAGTCTTGGTCTAATGCCATACCTTCCCATGCCACAGTTAGAGGATTTCTAGGAAGATTGTACATATGAACTTGAATTATTCAAAAGGGGAAACATGAGATTGGTGTTAGAACAAGTTGTTTCATTGCAGATAAAATTGGATACTAAGGGGCTCGAAGAGGATTATCTAGAGCTATTCAAACCAGGGTACTTAGCCCATGGAGAAGTTGAAATGCCTCCAATTAACTGGGATGAGGAAGAGAAAGATGATATACAATTAAGGACCAAAGGAGTTTTGGAAAGGACTGCGGTGTGGGTGGCCAATAAGAAAGCAATGAAATCAGGCATTAAGTCTAATTCTGCGAGAAGTAATAAGGATCCTCTACCTTCACCAAAGTGTCTTTGTAACAATGCTTCTATGCCTGTTCATGCAGGTAAGGATAACAAGTCGCCCTAGCTTACACATAGGTCTAATTCAACTTTGGATTATTGTACTCCTCGGCATACCCGATCTCGAAGTGCCGCTCAAAGAAAGATGGATCAGGCAAAGGATACAGGGGTGAAAGATACCATTCTTGATGCCCAGATATTTGAAATTGAATACTTGGACAATGATGTTGCTAGTACCTTGGATTCTCATACGGTGACTGTGGATATGATGCCACCTTCCAAGATGATTGAAGGAACCACTAGTTCCAGTACAACTCCTAAGTGCTTGACCACCTCGGTGAACAAAAAATGGATTTTTCTTCCCATGACTATTCCGATTCAGGAAATGGTTGTTAAGTACACAAAGAAGAATCCAAAGCCGAAAAGGTTCAAGACTGCTACTCACCTGGACAATGATGAGGGAACTAGAAAATGAGTTGCTGAAATTGCCTCATATAAACCCAACGATAAAAACAAGGAGGCTAGCCCTGATCATTTCGAGATCACAAAGGTGGAATTAGGAAACATGAGTAGAGACACAGACAATCATTTCTTCCAGGTATCGGCAAAGAAAATGCTCACTAGGTTGGAGAAGGATAGGCGAGAAAAGAGAGAACTAAAGCGACACATAAATGTTTTGGCGCAGTTCATCAATAGTATTGGTTGCCTTGGGGCACTCCCAATATCTCATGCTATAGAGAACTTCGACCCAACTTCATCGGAAAATAAAAAGCTAATGAGCCAAGTTCAACGGGCCAAGAGTATTACTGAAGCTATGGAGAAATGGATTGAGGAAATAATCAAGGATGGCGAGAAGTACATTACTGACTCCTGGAGGCTATGCGATGAAATATAGGGCCTTATTGCCGAAGTTCAAAATCAGCTTGTGTCATGGGAGAAGGAGAAGCACAAATGGTAGAATATCTTGCCTTTGTTTGCCAAAATAGAAGAATATGGAGTTACCAAGTTTTTGATAGAACACTCAATTAAGCTGGTGGCAGATGAATGTCAGCTTTTTGTGCTAAAGAAAACCATAATGTGGTGAGTGCTTACCTTCAAGTCTGTGATCATCGATGCAAAGACCTCTGTTTACAAACTCCAGGATATCCAGTGTAGCATAGTTAATGATAACAAGGTGGTTAACCCTGACCATGATTGGCAGTTGGTAATTTGTGGGTTGAGCACACAGGATGCAATCAGATCTTTCTGGATGAACATACAGAAATTCAAGGCCAAGGGTAATTTCACTCCGGAAGATATAACCAGGGTGGCTAGGATTGAGTCTATGACTTTTATTGGAAATGATCAACTCTCGAAACATTCCAGAAAGATGGTGAAGTACCAGTGGAATAAGGAGGCAGTGAAGGTGAAGCTCAACATGATGAAAGTTCTAAACCAATCCATTGTTCAAGAACTCACAACCACTCACGATGCCCACGAAAGTGGAGAGGATGATGATGATGGAAAAGTGGCATAATGCATTGATTCAGGACTGGTTCCCTTTATTCTTGTAATTTCTCATGGTTATGCAAAGACTTCGAGACATCTGTCCCAGAATACTTCTTGTTGGTTTCATAACTGTATACGGGGGAGGTCGAGTTTTCGGGGAGACCTCCCCTATTCTAAAACTATAAATTAAGGAAAGATAGATAGTATAGGGGTTAGATTTTGTGACCAATTTTTGGTTTTTCCCTCAGTTTTGTGTAGTTTCTCTTTTGTAGAAGGAAGAATCAGACTGCTAAATCTTGAAAGGAAAAAATATATACATGTATTTTCATACCTTTGTTGCATAAGAATATATATATAGAATGATCATACTATTCTTGGGAGAAGGAAAATCTATGTGTTTTGAATCTGTGTAGATACATGTCTTTGGATATGTTTATCTAATCAAATAACAGTAAGGATCTTTCCATTATAGAAAATTCTTCTTCTTCCGATAATCCTTCCTTTGAGTGTTTGTTTACTTCTAGAGAAGATAAAGGTTTGAGGACAGATTTAGTTTCTTAAATCTATTCATTCTTTATTAAACCTGTGGAAATGGTGTATTGAACTTTGTTTCAGTTGTTGTCATCTCATATATTGAAAAGCTAGGAAAAATTGCTTTCTTCTTTTTATGAAACATGTGTGAAATATCAGCCTCTCATCCAAGAATGAAGTAGGCAGCCTTACATGCTTTCGGGTTAAAAGCTACTATACAAATTAAATAGTTTAAAGCATTCCTTGAAAAACTGAGATAGGGAGCTGTACCTATGAAAAATTCAGAGGGAAGTGATTTATACAACACTTACCCAATTGTTTAGTGAAACATTTATCCTTAAAATAAGGTGACAAAGTTCAAAATTGATCATTTTAAAAGGGGGACAAATATGTTCACTAACACATTCTTCTTGTACTTTCTATTGTTTCATCTAAGGGTTGTTCAGTGTATCAAATGGATGCGAAGACTACATTCTTACATGATGATCTTCAAGAGGAGATCTATATGGAGTAGTCACCAAGCTTTGTGTGGTCATAATGGAACCCTGGCTAAAGGCCCTAAGGGTAAGGGTGCACTGTTTACTTCTTGTAACCTTTTTCCTCTTTCTCTACTTGATCTAGCAGACCATATGGGATTATTTTTTCATTTCTTTTGTGCCTTCGTGTTTATTTGAAGACTTATTGAGGGTTTGTCTTCTTGGGTCCAGCAATTTTCTTTCTTGCAGTATCTTTTGGCTTGACCTCTCTTTGTGACATGGGTTTTCTCTAGTTTGTCTTATTTTGGTGGCCCTTCCTTCTTTAGAGGTGGATATGGATGGTATTAGAGACAACCACCATATTTTGTGTTCAACTCTTTATGGTTTTTCTATGTTTTCTTGTCTGGTTGGATAATGATAGTTTAAAAGGTCCCAGTATAGATTGTGGTTATTTTTGGTTAAGGTCTCAGCTATCTTTTAGCATCTTGCATTGTTTCACACAATTTAGGGGAGCCAGGAATATCCTTGTTGGTTGGCTAAGGGTGTTTATTAAACCCTCTTCATGTTCTTTAAAGACCTATAGTTTGACGTTATAATATTGATGGTGTGGCCAACCTGACTTGTATTGGCTATCTCTTAATTTTTTGGTTGGATTTATTTGATTGTCATTGCACTAGTGTTTGGCTAGAATTTGATTGTTCAGTCATGTATGAGCTTTTGATTTTCAACTTTTGTACTCTTTGGTAGCATATTATTGTGGATTCTAGATCTTGGTAAAATCTAGGGGTTTGAGGTCCCTTCAAAACCGGTTGTAAGGTGTTTCAGGTCCCCTCAAAACCTATTGTTTCCTTAAAAAAAAAATATAATGATAACCAATCAATATTTACAATTATAAATTATACATAACATGTAACCCCCTTGCAACCCCCTATGCAAATTTATCAATGAAAATATTTTATTACTTAAAGGTTGAGACAAAATTTTCCTAAAAAATCTCCCACTTGTCGAACACCTTGCAAGAAAAATACAAGGGTAATTGACAACATGTTTTAATTGCTAGGGGCCGAGGAGCCCATAGACTCTTAACGCCATCTAAACTTCTTTGTACTGACAACCTTAGAGAATCAAAAATATTCATCAAATTATGTACCTTAACTAGCTTTACCCTACCATCCTCAAGCACATATCTAAAAATTTGATATTGAACATCAATGTGCTTGGTCTTCTAGAATGAAATATTTTGTTCTTGACTAGGTATATTGCACTATGACTATCACAATAAACTATCATTACACCTTTTAGTCCAATATATGAATAAAGTCTCTTAAGTTCCAAATGATTTCTTTACAAGCATGAGTATCTACTTATATTATGCTTCGACAATCTATAAAGAAACAACCTATCACTTAATCATATAACTAATTGCACCACGAGATAAAGTAAACACATAAGTAGTACAAAATCTTCTACTATCAACATTACCAACTTATTTTAAGTCCACATAACCATTAATATTATAAAAATATCATCTCTTATCAAATTATAATGATAACATGAAAGAATACTTTGAAGCACCTTTCAAATATCCCAATAATGTTATAAGTACATCCCAATAAACTCTAGTAGGATTAGACATATATCTAAAAATAAATCCAACTGGTTAGACAATGTATAGTGTACAAACTATAGCATATATCAAACTTCCAACTACTCTTTGGTAAGACACTCAACTTGTGTCTTCCATCTCTAACGTGGATTGAGGAGAATATAAAATAGATAGTTTTACTACAAGTGTAAAGGGAACACATAATTATGTGCAATCTTGTCTGTTAAACCTCTGTAAAATTGAATTCACATAATTACTCTAGCCTAGCTAGAGCTTTTTATTCAATGGTTAAAATTATATGAACAATGGTTGAAGGTTAAGCTACAAGAAATAGATATTGGAAAAAAAGGTGGTGGGAATTAATTAGTCTAAATCAATCAATTAATTAGGAATTAATAAATTGAGATTTAGTTGAATATTTTTTGGGATATGGCTAGACTTTTATAAATAAATATAAATTCAATTAAAGCATAAAAGTGAAGGTTATATTAATTAAATAAATAATAGATATTTAATTAATTAATGGATAAAAAAAGGTTAAATCAAGTGTGATCATGTATACATTGATTTAGGTGTCTACATCAATGCCCTATAATGAAATTTCTCAACTCTCCAACCTCCAAGACAAAATTTGATATTTTGGATACTTTAGAGCTCATTAAAATGACCACACTCTCTCTTATGCTTAGAAACAAAATAAAATACTCATGGAATAAATATTATCAACTTAGCATTACATCATGTCATATTCACAGCAACTCAGCTAGTTATAAACCAAATTGTGTGTTTCTATTAGGCTAAGGTAATTTTTCTAATTTTGGTGACCATAGTTTTTCTCTTCTAAATTATTTTTGTATCTTATACTGTTAATTTTCTTCATAAAAAATAAAAAAATTCATGCTAGAACAATGGTTAGTGTAAGCACTAACCATCAATGATACTTTCATTTCTTATACCATTTATGACAAGTCCCCTTCTTCGAACTTCACTTCTTGGAATGTGGTTGTTGCAAGAAAATGATACAATATTATTATTATCTTGGCAAAGGTGACATTCTTAATTACACTAAAAAAATTCATATTCATAGATGAACATATACAAGAATATTTCTCAATACATTCTTATTTCTTATGTCTTGTACCATCACAAATAAAATGACCTTAAATATTGTTGCTCGACAATGGCAAAAACCATTAATTATCTACAATTGGCATATATTAGTGCTTGTGAACTATTCAATGGAAAAATGCATATGAAAAATCCTCTATATAAAATATCATTGGCAAATTTGAAGTAAGACTTCCATGACTTTTTCAAGAAATATCCCCAATGTAAACATAGTAATATTATCTATTCTCCTATTTAAGAACTCCACCTCTTTATTGACCTTGGGCTTTATAATAAGATTTCATCGCCTGGTTTACACTTTTATCATTATAATGATTGACTATTTAAAAAGTAAGGGGGAGAAATTCTACTCAAATTTGGTACTGACAAAGTCATATGCAATGTTTGAATGGAAAATATTATTTTACATTTTAACTTTTCCTTTATTTTCAAATATAGTAATAACTCTTCTTTCAAGAATTATTAATGAAGAAGTTTATTGATATGATCCATACCCAACATCACTTCTCTACTCTTTATAATCCAATTGACAAGTTGATAGTTCACTCAAAATAAATGAATTATTTTATGTAAACTTGTTGATCAGCAAAGTTTAAATTGGCATCCATATCATCTTACCCTATAGACCTACTATACTTGCCTTTTTTTTGCATGCGTACATCTCGTTTGATATATCATCTTAAAGTTATTATGTGTCTAAACATGAAAATTTCTTCTCTTAAATTTTTTCTTCACCTACTCATTCATGAAACTATGTAAAATGAGTGTCACCACCAAGAACTCAAGATGTCTAATGAGATTGTGTGAATGTTTTTCTACAAATGAGTCTTCCACATGCAACTTGTATGACCTTATAATCAACCTATTTTCCATTACTCTTTCCATTGTAAAATAAAAGTAATGCAATGCACATTCAAAAGACAGTTTCTAAGGGAAACTTATGTCATATTCACTTCTATCTATGGATAGGAAACAACACTTGAAGGAACCTCCTAATACTTCTCACCTTCAACAATTTTGTATGTGATCATTTTCTATTTTCTCAATTTCAATTCTTAATATTTCTATTCAAGTTGCATGTATATATGGCCTATTTCGCTACATATATTCCACAAGACTTATCAATTTGTGACACACATCAATCATGATGTAGTTTTTGTTACCATAGTGCTTGTACATCTCATAGTTATGGGTACCTCTATGCTCCTTCATTTTCCTTATATATGCTATGGTGCTCCATTCTTTCCAAAAGATGTGTTTAAATGAAACTTTGCATGTTAATTCATATGTATGTTTTCTATTTTTTTATATATGTTATAAACTCTTAATAGTATTAATATTTTTTAATGATATTACCCTTTGTATTTCTTAGTTAAGTAGCTATTAAAAATGATATTTCTATTCCTTTATTATGTTTCTTATCTATCTAAGTTTCTTTCTATTATTTACATGTGATTAAGTTGAATCAATAATTTATTTTTATTTCTTAAACAATTACAAAAATAGATCAAAGTATCATCGAAAAATCACATCTATTTGTTTCTATATCATAATCATATAAAAAACACATCATCACATAAACACAAACTCAAATCAAATCATTCATAAAAATGTCCTTGCAATAATTAATTATCCGTATATGCATACGATATATACTCAATCTCTAACGATTATTTCAAAATATGAGGACAGAATCAATATTCTCTTACGGCTATGACATAACATGAGATCAAAATTTATAGGTGGTATACGATTTGGAGGCTACAATAAAACGAACCCTTCTCGGTGCCCCTCTGCTTGCGTTAATGCCTCTGTCAAGCTAGCATTCTCCATTGTCAATGCATCCATCCTCTGCGATACTTGTATATCTACTACTCTCATCTCATGATGAAGTGTCTCCAGCTCTCCTCGCACACGATCTTGCTCTGCTTTGAGTGCATCTACCTTAGCACATAGTTGTTGCACACGATCTTGCTCTACTTTGAGGGCATCTATCTTGGCACACAATTGTTGCACATGATCTTGCTCCACTGTCAGTGCATCTATCTTTGTACATAGTTGTTGCACCTCTGTCTGATGAAGTTTCTCGAGCTCTCCTCGCACACGATCCTGCTCCACTTTATGTGCATCTATCTTAGCATATAGTTGTTGCACCTGTATCCGCATTTGTCTCTCCCTCTCGCGAGCCTCATCATGTTGGATCTGCAGACTATCCCAATCTGCTTGAGCTTGGTGTCTCTCACTTAGGGCCCAATCTCTCCCAACCTCTGCCCTTGCTACTCTCTCATAAAGTTGATCCCTCTCTACCATAGTAGCATATTTCTGTTTCATACGTTGTCTCAACATAAGATTAATACTGTCAAATTGGCCCGCTATTTCGATTGGCCTATCCCACTCTCCAAAGTTAGCTGCGACACCGAAACACCAAACAATGTTAGTTCCATATATCTCAAGTCACATCAAACCGTAATTCATTTCTAAATGCATACTCATCTATATCTATAAAAACTCTGTGAGCAGAGAAAACATATTTGATTTATGTTAATCA
Organism: Cryptomeria japonica; assembly: GCF_030272615.1. Classification (NCBI taxonomy): domain Eukaryota; kingdom Viridiplantae; phylum Streptophyta; class Pinopsida; order Cupressales; family Cupressaceae; genus Cryptomeria; species Cryptomeria japonica. Next base: position 8,691,960 of record NC_081408.1, read on the forward strand.
TGCATTCGCTACACTCAAAGTTGACTTGACATTTTCTAATCTTAATATATTGCTCAATGTGTTTATCAGATGAATTTACCATTACATTTAGAAGTCTTCAGATATGTGATCTAATCCTGGTCGAGATATTAAAAGCAAAATAAAACATTTCAAGGCAGCCTATAATCTCTGCCAACATTCCGAAACCTAAGAAACCTTCAAGGTTCACCATAACCTAACCAAATATTTATCAAACAGTAAATGACAAATCATAATGCAGTAACTATACGAAGAGAGACTTACGAATTAGTGAGGGTCTAGGAGTTGTTGCAGATGCGTCTGAAGACAATAAGTGAAAACGGGGATATGCTGCGGAATTGGTAGTGGAAGTTGGTCGTGATGAAAATGGCACGGTTACAGCAGCAGAAGTAGTGGTATGTGCTAGCGCAGTTGCACCGGTGGTCGAAGAAGACGAAGCATCGCTGCGAAACAGACGTGACAGTTGAGATGCAGAGGACGATTGAGTCGTTGAAGAAGTTGCCGGAGTAACAAAATTCGAAGTAGAATTTCCAGCCGGAGTGTTGAAAGGCGTGGGTGGAGTAAATGCTATGCCCGGAGTGTTGAAAGACACATCCGCATCCAGTACAGAAGATTGTGCGGTGATTGCAAAGAAAGGCGTAGGTGGATAAACCGTAGGAGTTCCGAAGAGAGCCGTAGGCCGGTAAGCTGCACTGCTGCCGAGGAAAGGCGCGGGACCGGGGAAGAAAGAAATAGGCCCATAAGTCGCAGTGCCAGGGAAGGATGGTGCAGGCGCGCAAGCCGCAGTGGTGCCAAAGAAATTAGGCCTAGGCACGTAACCTGAGGTGCTGATCAATGGAGTGCCAGGCCCGTAAGCCGCAGCGACGCCGGAGAGAGGCGTAGGTGCATCAGTCGCAGTGACACCGAAGAGAGGTGTTGGTGGCGAAGAAGCCGAAGATGCAAACATGAAAGGAATTGATGAACTCCCGGGTGATAGAGAGTATTCAAATCCTCTGGTCGCCATGGCCAAAGCACGAGTGAAAAGATTAAAATTGAAAACTGAAGCCTTTAGACCTCAGGGTTTTGTAAAACAAAAAATATGTTGTTCCTGTACGCCTGTGACTTGATTTGGTTTGTTAAAACATTCTGGACTGGGATTTATATGATATCATAGGACACCGGTTGGGTTGGGTTGGGTTGACCGACCATATAATGATAGAGGACTTATTATTTTTTATTTAAAAAAATATCTTAATGATTCCAAGGGGAAACAAATTATCCTCAATTTATGTAATGTAGGCGTGAGTACATATTTGTGGTAATTCTTAATTATTATTATTTTAATTATATTTGTGTCATAGAAATTATAACTTTGATTTCAATAAAAGTTTGGGCAAGAGAGTCTCGGCGAGCAAGGGCGGGAGCGATAGAGACAGGGGTTGCTGAAGGAAATGGAGATGACACATGTGACGAGGAGAAGGTTGGAACCGCTTCTCCCTGCCAACATATGGGCCCTATTTGGTGTATTTGGCCTGGGGATCTGTGGAGTTCGGGGTTTTTTGGGTGGACTGTTTCCTGTTCCTCCTTTTCTCGGCCCACGCAAGATGTTTGCGAGGTGTGCAAGGTTTTTCCTACATGGCCATTTGGTGGGTGCTTATTTGTGGGTTGTTGCTCGGACTCGACTTGACTCTGGAGTGTAGCCATTGGCGTGGCGTGGATGTTTGTGTTGGTAGCAACACTGGTTAGTGGTCTATGGTTATATGCCCTAGGACAATCCTTGGTGATGTGGGTAGCTTTGGGCTTCTTATTTTTGTACCCCTCCTTTTGGGTTGGGCGTTTTCCTCCTCTTCCTCATTATTGGGCATTTTTATTTAATTTCTCTAAGGGTTTGGATGAGGGGAAGGAGGAAATTCAGGGATCCCAAGTCTTTTCAAGTTTTGCACATGTGCTCGCATGCCTATTTTGAGTTGTTCATTGTGCTATTTCAAAGAGCTTTGTTATCTGTACATAATTTTGGCTGTCCTACTGTGGATCTTCCCATGTTTGCCTCATGGATGTTTTCCCTTTCAAATGTTATTTAGTGTCCTCAGTTATTTTCAGTTCTTACTATTTTGGTGGCCATGTCTTCTTTTCAGGTAGAGAAGGCTAGTATTGGTGATAACTTTCCTCCTATTGGAGTGGAGCTTGATACTGCAGATGATGTTGGGAGGTGTTGGTGGGAGGCTATTGTTGATTTCCTTGGTGGCTAGCTTGATTTTGAGTATGGTTTTCTAGTTGTTTTCTCTCCTTTAGCTCCTATTGAGGTAGTGTTTTTGGATAGTCTTTTGATCTTAGTTTTGGTTTTAAGTTTGAGGTTATGGGCACCTTTCCAAAACCCTTAAAGGTCTCTTATTATCCCCTTTCCTGTTGTCATAAGTCTCATTTCAAGATATTTTTCCCTCCTATAGAGGTGAAGTGACTGCATGGGTTATGGGCTAAGGGTCTCTTTAGAAGGCTATTGTTTGTCTTGCTGGTTAAGGGAGCCAATCAAAACCCTTATGGTTCTCCTTGTAGAAGGTTTTTCTGGCCTTGTCAAAACTCTATATCCTAGATCACAATTGAGGGAGCTTGTAAAATCCCTATTGCTAGTTGTGGGAGCCTTCTAAAACCCACTTTCATTATTAGGGGAGCTTGGAAAAACCCCATGTGTCTTGTTCTTGCTAGGGACAAACTAGATTCTGAAAGTTTTCAAGGGCAAAATTTGGCCAGTTCTTGTTTTTGGTTAGGTCCAGGCCATTGTTCTAGCCTGGAGAAGCTGTTATAGGTTATGAGAGCCTCGAAAAAGCATTCTTGTTGGCTAAGGGTGCCTGATATACCCTCGATCTATTGTTTTTGAGATATTTTGTTTGCTATTTTTGGTCATTTGTTCTGCTAGCCTGATTTGTAATGGTGCATTCCTAGGTAATGTTTGGCTAGTGCTTGGTGGGTGGTAGGTGTTGTGTTAGTTCGCTTCCATCCTTTGCACCCTTTGTTATAGGATCTAGACACCAGTAAGTCCAGAAGGTATCATATCAATTCTAAAACTTGTGGTTTGCTTCCAAGTAGACCAGTTTATTTATCGTGGGCAACTTTTTGTTATAAAGTGTTTCGAGGGCCCTTCGAAACCTATTTTATACTAATCAAAAAATTTCATTTCAATTAAATGATATTCAATTATGTAATATTAATTATAATTCTAACTTTTATAAAATAAAATTAATAACTAGTTAAGTTATTTAGTTTCAGTATTGTCCATCTGAATTAAGTATTTCTCACCTTCATCGTATATTTTTTAAAACAAAAAACTAAAATCTAAATTATTATATGCATAAAAATATAATGTCATGTGAAAAAATTTATTTTCATCTCATTAGTTAACTACATTTAGAAATTATAAATTTCTTCCCTTAAAGGTTAACACGATAGTCTCTTACAAATTTTATTTTCCTTCACAAGTTTGACTTCCTCTTCTAGTAGAAACTTCATCCTCACACTTATTATCTATTAAATTGATAATTCATTATTATGCTCCTTAATTGAAATGCTAATTAGTGGATTTCATTGAATGAAAAAAAAAGAGATTTTTGGAAATCAACTCAAAAGCTTCTTTCCTTGTAGTTAACTATGCCTACAAATTACAAACTTTTTCTTCCCCCAGAAGATGACTTCATCTTCAAATAAAAAACTTTGTCCTCTTGTTTTGTTATTAATTAAATTAAACAATTCATCATTATCCTCATTCAATTGAAATGATAATTCTGTAATTCCATGGAACCAAAAAATCCCTATCAATATCAAATTTTATGGCAACAAAATCCAAGGATGCAATCTCAAATGGATTATCAATCATTTTGATTGTTGTATAATAGGTGTATTCACCATTTTTGTTTTAGAGGCATGACACTCTCTCATTTCGATCATTCCTAGGAACTAATTATCTAATTTATTTCTATAGAATATCTTTCTAATGCATTAAGCCCTAAGGCAATGTTGTTGGAGCAAGATATACTATTAATGGCTTACCAATGATTTATCTAAAACATTAATCCTTTTTTTTCTAATTGATTAAAGTGGGATATTCTCAAATGTTTACATAATCGCTACAAAGAAACTACTTGAGGCTCATGAGGGATGAGAACCCAACATAAGACAAAAATGAATACGAAAACTAATAGATAAGTAGAACCATATCAAAATGCAACTAGACAATAAAAAACCAGACAACAAACCACCCAACAAAGACACAAAGAAATAGTCTATTATGTGGGGGTATTATCTTTCCCAATACAAGTACTAGCTATAATATAATATAAAAATTATAATGAAAATATAGATTTTTCTTAAAATATATTTTTATTTACATAAAACTAATTACAGTTCAATCTTTGTAATAAAAAAAAGCAAGAATGGAGAATTTGCAGAAAGAACTTGGAAATAACAACAATGACAGAAATGGAGATGCAAAAGAAGATGGAATCAGTGGGGAAGAGGATAAATGTAAGGAAAATTATTATTATGGTGTACAAATGATTAATCTTTCAAAAGAAGTTGTGGTTGATAAAGAATTAATGAAAACCTTTAAAGTTATCTATAGATTCAATGTGCCAAAAAAAGATAGGGAGATAATACAGAGATGGATCAAGGATTCATGGAGAATTAAATTTAATTTAAATTTCATTCCAAAAGGATTTTTCATTATAATATTTTCCAACCATGAGGAAAAGTAGAAAATTATTTAGGGAGGATTATGGATGATGAAGGAAATTTCATTATATATACAAAATTGGACTCCTAATTTTAATCTGATAATGTCAAGAATCCTTACGAATCATAAGTGTGGATTAGACTATATAATTTGATAATTGAATACTGGTTGGAAGAAATTGGAAGAAAACTAGGGACTATAATGGATGTTTATGTATATTTGGCTAATGGAGACTCTTTGAGATGTGCTAGAATAAAGATTGTAGTGAATAGGAAACTTAGGAAAGAAGTTAGGTTGTGTGCACGGAAGAAATATTGGATGTTGTAGGTTGAAATTGAATAGCAAAAATTCTTCTACATCTAGTGTCATCATAGAGATAATAGATTCTAAATATAGTATGGACTTGAAGATGGCACCAAAATGGATTCCAAAAAGAAAGGACCTAACCATAATCAAATGTTGGGCCCTAGGATTGAACTACTCCCCCGACACAACTATCACACCTGGAAGCTCAAGATGTTATAATTGTTGCACTCATGAGGTCTTTAGTAGTTGTTGGATATTGATCAATCCAAATTCACTAATCCATTTGAGTAGTTTGTCCATAGAAGGAAAATAGATGAGGCAAAAGGACTCATCAGTACATTTATGCACATTACATAATTTGTTGTTTCACATTGTTCCATGTACAACACCTAAAGAAGTATGGCATAAGCTTGCTGAGTTGTATGGTAAGGTCAACCAATTTAAGATCTTGTAGCTTGAACCCAATATCACTTCTCTTTCTCCAGATGCATTTCCCTCTACTTAGGATTTACTTGCATCTTTCAAAATAATTTTGTCTAAACTGAAAGGTTGTGGCCATGCCAAACAAGACAATGATTGTATTTTCTTAGTCTTGTCTAAACTTAGAGGTCATTTGCAAATGTTTTCCTCTACCTTCTATTCTACAATGGATGTTATGGGAGAAGACCATAAGATGCCTTATTTTTGAGGTATGTTATGATTATTTGACTAGGGAGTAGGCCATGTTGATTTAGATGGATTCTCTTCCTAAAAGTCATGCTTTAATGGCTCATTCTTCCAAAGGAAAGGGTGAGTACAAGAAGAACCACAAGAGGAATCCATCTTCAAGTGGTTAGTGTCTCCTGAAGCTTAAGGTAAGGAATTATGAAAAGGACAAACCTCCTTTTCATCCTTATCCTTCTAAATTAGGAGAGTTATCTTTGAAGTCCAAGAAAAAGATGGAGAATTGTTTCTTTTGTGGATGCACAATATTTTATGAATGTTGCATTGGAGAAGCTATGAGGAAGCACAATCTTTCCATTCCTAAGTTTTCTTCAAAGGGAAAAGGGTAAGCTCTCTCAGCTCATGCTTTATCTTGTACCGATTCTAGTTGGATTCTTCATTTAATGCTTCTCACCACATGACTCATATTATGGATATTCTTGATTCTCTTTTTGATAGTCCTACTTCACACATTGCTACTAGGATCTCTTTTTGGATTAGAGATTTGAGGACAAGCTCAATTCAAATTTAGGATGGTAGTATTCATGATGTTATTCTTGATCTTGATATCTCACAAAATCATCTTTCCATACACTAAATTTCCAATCATGGTGATGGAAGGCTCATTGAGTTATCTCCTACTGAAGTATCTATTCGAGAGATGAAAGATCCTAAGAAGTTCATTGCTACAAGCATAGGTGATCATGCATCATGTTTTTATAGGTTTGATGAATTTAATTCTTCATCACGATCATCCCTTATTGTTCATAGTGATTCTATGAACAAGATTTGGCATGACATTTTGGGCACCAAAACTATAGACATCTTCAATAGATGAGCACATAAAATTTGTTGATTCTTCTCCCACAAATATTTTGCTTAGATGGTGTTTGTCAAGGTTGCGCTCTTGCAATAAATCATATAGGTCTCATTCCTAATGGTATAGCCACACGTGCTTTGACACCAATTGAGTTGGTGCAAAGTGGCCTTATGTCATTCCCCTCTTAAAATTTTTAAGGGTCAAGTATGTGCTCACCTTTATTGATGACTTCTCTAGGTGAACATGGGTGTAATTTTTGATGTCCAAGGATGATATTCTTTGATATTTAATTATATTCCTTGCATTTGGGGAGAAGTAGTCAGAGAATTCCCTTCGAAAGATTCACATATATAATGGGGGGACTATGTCAATTCGGGAGTCCATTAATTCTGCTATGCTTAGGTTATTCTTCACTAGCACATAGTACCATACACTCCTCATTAGAATGACGTTGCCAAGTAGAAAAATATAACCTTATGGAAGATGGCCAATTGTATGATTCATTCTGAATCTATGGCTCTATAATTTTGGGCAGAGGATGTTAATTATGTGAACTAAATTAAAAATTGTATGCCTCACAAGATAGTACGAAACATGACTCTTGATCAGGCTTGGTCTCATGTCAAGCTTAAATTTTCCTTTTTCATAGTATTTGGTAGTGATGCATAGACATTCATTGCAGATGGTCAGCATAAAGCAATGGAGCATAAGATTCATTATTTCATCTTTGTTGTCTATTGTGAATATGTAAAGGGATATCATTTGTTTGATCTTGTCACTCAAGAGGTACATTTTTTCCAATGTCTAGTTTCATGTGTCCTTCACGTCAATGGATTTGACACCACAAGATTCTTCCTCCCTTCTTCCAAGTTCTTCTTTTGATGATGTTTTTCTTCCAAAGGATGATGACTTTGATTCTCCTAATGATGTTTCTCTTAAAGATGGTATTGTTATAGTTGTTGATATTACTTCATCTTTTTCTTCTCCTCCACCTGCACCTAGTCGACCTTTATGGGATCATATAGTCATTCTGGATGTTGGTTCTCTTGCATTTGATCCTACAACTACTCACCACACTCATTCCCAAAATTTAGATATCAGTGTTTATATTCATGTAGTACTGATCCGCAAAAGATTATAGATGCTTATGTTATTCCAGAATGGGACAGTGCTATGGCTAAGGAGTATTCTTCTTTGATGAAGAATCATACTTTGGATTTGGTTCCTCTTCCTAAGGGAAGGTTGGTTTGCTGTAAATGGGTTTATCATACCTAATTTGTAGTTGATATTTCTAAATCAATAAGTATAAGACTCATCTAATGGCTAAGGGCTTTTCTTAGGCTATAGGTATTGACTATTCTGAAACATTTTCCCCTATACCCAATATGTATTCCATTTTGTTACTGCGTCATTTATTCCTTGTGATAAGAGCAAGTCATCCTTTAAGATTTTCAGTTGGAGTCCTAATCTTTCTTGTGTTACCTCGGTTCAAGTCCTTAGTACGTCTGTAAATCCTTTTTCAATCATAAAAGTCAAGTTTAGATAATTGGTTGAACTCTATGAACACGTTGAACCATTCTTAACCGGGTTCAACAGGTTCATTTAGGTTCCATAGGTTCCTAGGTGTTCAGGGAGGTTTTTCATAATAATATTTTCTCTAAGTGTCTTGCAGTGGCTCTCTAAAAGTTTCTTGTTCGGTGATATGTTACTTTATTTCTCTCTGGGTTTTGAACTCATTGAACCAAGTTCAAGAGGTTCAAACATGTTCAACATGTTCAATATATCACAAGTGGTCAGCAGCTTGATATTATTTGTTTTCATGGCAAAATTCTCCTTGAGTACAGCGTACATCTTGAACTACTTGAACGCCCATGAAGTCTATTCAAGATGTTCATATGTGTTCGAAGTTGGTGGGTCCCGCGGGTTTTAATGATTTGATGGTGCATTCGTTACCAAATATGAGGAGGCAGAACCATGTCTTAAGTGATGTCAATCCTTGGTTTTTTGAAGTAAGTAATCATTTCAAGAACTGGCGGTTACTTCAAAAATGCCGCCATGCATTCAATGCATGCGTACGATGTCTAATCTACAAACTCAACACACTCGGACTAAAAATTGGAATTATTGCATTCAATGTTTCCGTATCATTGCCTTCACTAATAAGGTATGAAGGATTTTTAGTGCTCCACATTTGTTCCTCGCTGCTGTGTCTTAGTTTTTCCTAGATAGGAGTCTTGTTTGCTGCTAGCCATCATCCGGTTGTTCAGCTGTGAAGGTGAGTCTTTTTCTTGTCCTCTCCAGTGGTTTTTGCTTGCATTTTCTCTCTTACAGAAATTTTTTTTGTAACCGATTTAGGATTATTGTTTAACATTATGAAGTCCACACTACATTTGTTTGGGAATGTTTTTAGCCTGGCATCCACTGAACCCATAGTTAGTGATACTGACCTAAAAGGGGAAAACCTTGAGGTGTTGAAAGAGAGGGAGTTCAAGGGAATTGACAAGTCTTTTGGTGTGGAGATTTTGAGTAGCCGTCTCGTAGAAGCCACAACTTTTCCCCCAGCTATTCCTTGCCCAGAATTGATTCGGGAATGTATTCCTAGATATGACCCAGTGTCTGAAACCATTAGGAGAGACAATGGTGAAACCATTCTTGCCATAAATCATGAAGTAATTTCCTCAATCTTCAAGATACCTGATTACCAATTCTCCAACTTTTCCCTTGCTTAGTCAATCACCAAGTTCAACGCAGACAGAACCGGACACCGTAACAATGTAGCAAAATTATAGTTGACGATTCCTCAAAGAGGTGGTTCCAGGTTACCCAAGAATCCTAATAAGAATCACATGTTGCCTCACATTCATGACGTAATGCTTTTGTTGCACCGAGCCAGAGGATTCACTAAAACTTATAGCTTCGATGAATGGATTTATTGCTACGTGCAGCTGGTTTTAGAAGGGAAGCAATATTTGGATTGGGCTGAATTGATTGCTGATTCAATGAGAGAACAACTGAGTTTCGCTAAACAGTTCAAATAGAACTTCTTTATGTCTTCATATTTCTTGTATTGTTTGGCTATGTTAAGGAGTTGGTTGGAATACTGAAATAGCTCACTGAGGAGGATGTTCCTATATATGAGTTCTATCCCATGCTACAAAAGGATAAAGTTGTATAGGATTTCAGAAGGGTGCACAATGCTTTTCTGGGTGATTTGTGTCATGAATTGAAGAATATAAAAGCCAAAAGAATCTCTGAAGATGCACAGACTTTGATAAAGAGATTTGGTAGTTTTTATATCCAGTTTCCACGCTTCTGTTACATACGGGTAGGCGGCTTTGAAGAGGAGTCCTTCAAGCTCCCTCACTTCTATTCAGATTGCTTTGTTCTGGCCGAGATTTGCAGGCAACTAACCTCTATAATAAAAAAGGCATAGTCTAGGGACAAATATGAAGGTCATTTTCCCATCCAATTGGGCGTGTTGTCCTACAGTTCAATATCTGACGCTTTGAGTATAGTAGCAGACCTCAGGAATTTCAATTTTTCCCTGTATCCTAAAAGGAAAGGTTTTGATAATAAGGAATTTTTCGTGAATTCTTGGTCTAATTCCATACCTTCCCATGCCACAGTTAGAGGATTTCTGGGAAGATTGTACAGATGAACTTGAAGTATTTAAAAGGGGAAACATGAGATTGGTCTTAGAACAAGTTGTTTCATTGTAGATAAAGTTGGATATTAAGGGGCTCCAAGAAGATTACCTAGAGCTATTCAAACCAGGGTACTTAGCCCGTGCAGAAGTTGAAATGCCTCCAATTAACTAGAATGAGGAAGAGAAAGATGATATACAACTAAGTACTAAAGGAGTTTTGGAAAGGATAGCGGCATGGGGGTGGCCAATAAGAAAGCAATAAAATCAGGCGTTAAGTGTAATTCTGCGAGAAGTAATAAGGATCCTCTACCTTCACCAAAGCATCTTTCTAACAATGCTTCTATGCCTGCTTGTGTAGGTAAGGATAACAAGTCGCCCCAGCTTAGACATAGGTCTAATTCAACTTTGGATTTTTGTACTGCTCAGCATACCCGGTCCCGAAGTGCCACTCAAAGAAAGATGGATCAGACAAAGGATACATGGGTGAAAGATACCATTCTCGATGCCCAGATATTTGAAATTGAAGACTTGGACAGCGATGTTGCTAGTTCCCTGGATTCTCATACGGTGACTGTGGCTATGATGCCACCTTCCAAGATGATCGAAGGAACCAGTGGTTCTAGTGCAACTCCTAAGTGGTTGACCACCTCGGTGAATAAAAAATGGAGTTTTCTTCCCATGACTATTCTGATTCAGGAAATGGTCGTTAAGTACACAGAGAAGAATCCAAAGCTGAAAAGGTTCAAGACTGCTGCTCGCCTAGACAATGATGAGGGAACTAGAAAATGGGTTGCTGAAATCACCTCGTATAAACCCAAGGATGAAAACAAGGAGGCTAGCCCCGATGATTTCGAGATCACAAAAGTGGAATTGGGAAACATGAGTAGAGACATAGACAATCATTTCTTCCAGGTATTGGCAAAGAAAATGCTCACTAGGTCGGAGAAGGATGGGCGAGAAAAGAGAGAACTAAAGCGACACACAAACGTTCTGGCCCAGTTCATCGATAGTATTGGTTGCCTTGGGGCACTTCCAATATCTCATGCTACAGAGAACTTCGACCCAACTTTGCTGGAAAATAAAAATCTAATGAGCCAAGTTCAACAGGCCAAGAGTATTGTTGAAGCTGTGGAGAAATGGATTGAGCAAATAATCAAGGATGACGAGAAGTACATTCTTGAATCCCGAAGGCTATACGATGAAATACAGGGCCTTATTGTCGAAGTTCAAAATCAGCTTGTGTCATGGGAGAAAGAGGAGCACAAATGGCAGAATATCTTGCTTTTGTTTGCCAAAATAGAAGAATATGGAGTTACTAGGTTTTTGACAGAACACTCAATCAAGCTAGTGGTGGATGAATGTCAGCTTTTTATGCTAAGGAAAATGATAATGTGGTGAGTGCTTACCTTCAAGTCTATGATCACCAATGCAAAGACCTCTGTTTACGAACTCCAGGATCTCCAGTGCAACATAGTTAATGATAATAAGGTGGTTAACCCTGACCATGATTGGTAGTTGGAAATTTGCAGGTTGAGCACATAGGAGGCAATCAGATCTTTCTGGATGAACATGGAGAAAATCAAGGCCAAGGGTAATTTCACTCCAGAAGATATAACTAGGGTGGCTAGGATTGAGTCTATGACTTTCATTGGAAATGATCAACTGCCGAAACATTCTGAAAAGATGGTGAAGCATCGGTGGAATAAGGAGGTAGCGAAGATGAAGCTCAACGCGATGAAAGTTCTGAACCAATCCATTATTCAATAACTCACAACCATTCACAATGCCCACAAAAGCGGAGAGGATGATGATGATGGAAAAGTGGCATAATGCATTGATTCAGACCCGATTCATTTTATTCTTGTAATTTCTCATAGTTATGCAAAGAGTTCAGGACATCTGTCCCAAAATACTTCTTGTTGGTTTCATAACTGTTTACGAGGGAGGTCAAGTTTTCAGGGAGACCTCCCCTATTCTAAAACTATAAATTAAGGAAAGATAGATAGTATAGGGGTTAGATTTTCTGACCAATTTTTGGTTTTTCCCTCGGTTTTGTGTATTTTCTATTTTGTAGAAGGAAGAATCAGACTGCTAAATCTGGAATGGCAAAGATTTATACATGTATTTTCATACCTTTGTTGCATAAGAATATATATATAGAATGATCATACTATTCTTGGGAGAAGGAAAATCTGTATGTTTTGAATCTATGTAGATACATGTCTTTGCATATGTTTATCTAATCAAATAACAGTAAAGATCTTTCCATTACAAAAAATTATTATTCTTCCGATATTCCTTCCTTTGAGTGTTTGTTTACTTCTAGAGAAGATTCATGTTTGAGGATAGATTTAGTTTCTTAAATCTGTTCATTGTTTATTAAACCTGTGGAAATGGTGTATTGAACTTTGCTTCAGTTGCTATCATCTCATATATTGAAAAGATGGGAAAAATTGCTTTCTTCTTTTTAGGAAACATGTGTGAAATATCGGCCTCTCATCCAAGAATGAAGTAGGCAGCCTTACATGCTTTCGGGTTAAAAGCTACTATTCAAATTAAATAGTTTAAAGCATTCCTTAAAAAAAAGAGATAGGGAGTTGTACCTATGAAAAATTCAGAGGGAAGTGATTTATACAACACTTACCCAATTGTTTAGTGAAACACTTTTCCTTAAAATAAGGTGACAGAGTTCAAAATTGATCATTTTAAAAGGGGGACAAATCTGTTCACTAACAGATTTTTGGTGACTCTGCTCGAGAAAGTTAAACAAAGAGAAAAATGAACATTTAGTAGACTGGTATGCCATAGACATAACAAAATTGAGCCTATAATCGGCAAAAATTCACAGAGTTCATTTTGTCAAAGACACAGTTCTATAATTCAAGAAAACTATTGAGATTGAGATTTGCTTGAAAGAGCTTAGGATTCCAAGGGTGATAACACTGGATTCTCGTCCATATACCAGAGCGCAAAGGAGAGAAGGAATAGTTGATAATTGTTTTGAAGAATTGCAAGGGTTGTCATTCGCCACAAACTTTACTCCCAAAAAAAATGCTTACTGGAGTTCAAGTCCCTCCCCTTGTAACCATTTATCCTATGTTCATTATGGCCCAACCATGGGGTGCTACTATTGGACCTCTTGCTCTCACAGCTCATAATCCACTTCCAAAAGGGGCGAGGGATGTTTTGCCTAAATATAATGGAGATGGAAAAGTCTCGGTTGAAGAGAACTTGAATTCTTTTAATGTGGCAACTGGAATTCTGGTGGTCCAATATGACGATGTGGCCATTGGGCTTTTTGCCCAAACTCTCACTGAGGGGGTAGCAGATTGGTTCAGCCATCTGCGAGCAGGATCCATAACTGACTGGCAAATGATGAAAACCGCTTTTGAGAAAAGGTTCAAAAGTTTCGATGATGAAAATTTGCTACTGGCTCAACTCAAACAAATGAAAAAGGAAATTCATGAGCCAATGAGGGACTATGTAGCTAGGTATAATAAGATTATCCACAAAATTCCTCAAGCCAAAAGACAAACTATGGATAATCAACAATGTTTCTTTATAAATTCCATGCCACCTGACGTGGGTTTTCACCTTAGAAGAAGTAGGCCGACTGATCTGGAGACTGCACAAAATGAAGCCGTACAGCTTGAAGATCTTCTGATAATAGCCAGAAAATGGAGGAAAGTTGTACAAACCCCTCAGGGCCAACCTCAGGCATCTACCTCTTCTACTAACCCAGTTGTTTAGCAGCTTGTCAATGATATGATTGCTCTGAAGAGGCAGATACCCAAGCCTGGAAGTTCTTATCCACAACCTTATTAGAATATAAGTAGGAAAACTCCAAATCAGTATAACTATGGACGACCATTGCAATTACCTGTTGTTCCACAAAGATTACAAATAGAGGCACCTCCTGACAAAGGTGTCAAGTGTTCATTCCATCTTACCACAGATCACAATGGGGGTTCTTGTTCCGATATGATAAGACATGTTCAGATGCAAAACACAAAAGATGAATTAGGTGAGTTCACTGAAGCAGAAAAAATTCAAGAGCTACCTGGCGACTCTGGAACATTCTACCTTGAATATGAGTCAAATTTGGAAAAAGGTAGTAACATTTTGGCAACCCTTGAAGGTCCTGCATGTGCAATTCTAACAAGGAATCAATGAACTTCCCAAGCTTCTTCTTTTGTGAATCCTTCTGGAAGCAATTTCAAAGGTAAAGATCTCCCAAGTAATAGCCTTTCAAAGATCCCTGAAGTTAGGATTTTGCAAAGGAACCATGAAGATAACAATAGCCCTTCCTCTTCCTCCTCCTTTGACATCATTGAGTTTTGTAAAGCTTCTACTGTTCAACTTCCCACTACTGAGTATTTGAAGCTAAACCCAAAAGAACTAGATAAACTGGTCAAATATGTTAAGGGAGATTCTTCTTCAGAGTCCATGGTACACAGATGTGTGGAGAATAGTGATTTAACTACTGCTGAAAAATCTTCATCTGTCCCATGCTCATTAGCTAACTTGGCTGATCCCTATGCTTTTCATGATGCTAAAAATGGACTTGAAGTTGAGATTTTGAAACTTGAACCTTTCTACATATCCCTTCTCTCAAATGGTCAGAAGCTTAGCAATTGCAAAATAGATTCAGGAGCATCACACAACATAATGCCTTCACCTGTGGCTAAGTCTCTAGGTTTGACCCTCATGAAAACATTTGGGAGATTCTTTTCGATGGATGGGAAACATGTTCCTCTTATTGGACAGGTAAAAGATGCCCAGGTAGTGGTAGCAGCTTGCCCTGATAAAAGAGTAAGATTAACTATCCTGGTTGTTGATATTCTTGCGAGTTACGAAATACTTTTGAGTAGAACTTTTTGCAAGGATCTTGGAGGTGAAATCAAAATGGACTGGTCTGAAGCCATTAGTCCCCTTGGAAAATAGAGAATCAAGCTTGAACCCGAGCCTAAAAATAAGTACATTGTTTTTCCTTTGGACAACCCCAAAGCCCAGATTTTGTTTCAAGAATGCGAGTTTGGAAACTATCTCATTCTTACACCTGGCAAAAGTGAACTGGAAGAAGTTGTTGACGAACTTGGCGGGTTGTGGTAGATGGAATTTGCTGGAAGTTGCGCCAACTCCGGCTCTGGAGTGGGGGTAGTTTTGCTGTCACCCACTGGTAATATTTTCCCATTTTCTTTCAAGTTGGATTTTAAGAATACTAATAATACTGCAGAGTATGAGGCATTATTATTAGGATTAAATGAGGCCAGATGTAAAGGCATCAAATTGCTCAAAGTTAAAGGTGATGTAGAGTTGATTGTCAGACAGGAGAAATGTCTATACAGTTAAGAATGATAGATTGAGACATTATAGAAATAGGGTTTGGGATGAGTTAGAATTCTTTGATGCTTTCTCAATTGAAGCCATTCCGAGGGAACAAAATAGTAGGGCAGATTCGTTGGTCATTTCATCTTCACTTTTATTACCACATCCAGACTTTAAGGATAATTCATATAGGATTGGAATGATTTATAGGCCTAGTGTCCCTAATAATGTAAATCATTGGCAAGTGTTTGATGCGGATGCACAGATCAAAGATTTCCTAGAATGTGTTCAGTCATTCTCCCAATCATATTTTGAAGGTTCTAAAAATGCCTGCAAGGAGTTTAGTCCAGACCCAGATGTTGATCCTACAAATAGTTTTATTCAGCTCAAAGGCAACAAAATTTCAAAAGGGCTAGTGACTCTGGAGAGGTTTTTCACTAGATATGATGCATTCATAGACAAGAAAGTTCCCAATGAAGATGGGAAAGGAAGTTGCGAGAAAATAAATTTTGGCCATGAGTCCAACCCAAAAGAGGTAACAATTGGCAAGTGTTGTTCTATGGAGGAGAAGTGAGCACTTGGCACACTGCTAAAAAAATATATTGATGTCTTTGCTTGGCCCTAGATGACCTGAAGGAGTTTAGAGATGGGCATTTTCAGCATCAGATTCTGTTGAAGCCAGGCGTCTCTCCTTTTAGGCACAAATTGAGGAATTTCAACCCCATAATGGCGGATGCAATTTTTAAAGAGGTTGATAAAATGCTTAAGGCCAGAATCATATATCCAATTCATCATTCTATCTGGGTAGCCAACATTGTGCCCATAAGGAAGAAGAATGGGGAGTTTCATATTTGTGTTGATTTTCATAATCTGAATCAAGCAAGTCTAAAGGACAACTATGCTTTATTCAATATGGACCACATTCTGCAGACGGTGTCCGGGTCAGAGATGATGTCAATGTTAGATGGTTTTTCTGGTTACAATCAGATTAGTGTTGCAGAGCATGAATAGCACAAGACAACATTCATCACTCCGTGGGGAACATTCGCATATAACAGTATGCCTTTTGGTTTAATAAATGTCGGAGCCACCTTTCAAAGAGCTATGGATTCTTCTTTTAATGATTTTTGAGATAGAATTATTATTTTTTATCTAGATGATCTCACGATATTTTTGAAAGAAAGGAAGAACCATCTTAGGGATCTGAGTGCAATTCTACAACGTTGTCGAGAGCACGGAATCTCCCTGAACCCAAAGAAATCAGTTTTCTGTGTCACGGAGGGCAAATTGCTAGGACATATTGTCTCAAAGGGAGGAGTCAAGATCGATCCTGAGAGAGTTAATGCAATTCAACATCTTAGTTTACCTTCCAACTGGACTGGAGTAAGGTCGTTCTTTGGTCAAGTGAATTTATTAAGGACATTTATTCTGGAGTTTGTAGAAACCACAAAACACATCATCAGCTTGTTAAGCAAACAACATCCTTTCAAATGGACTAAAGAGGCCAAACAAGCTTTCAAAAAAATCAAGGGTTCAGTTGCAAATGCGCCTACTCTCATTAACCCGGATTTCACAAAGGACTTCATTTTGTATTGTTATGCATCGGAGCATATGATGTCTGGAATACTATTATAGTTGGATGAATCTGGGGCCAAAGCACCTATAGCGTTCATGAGTATCCCACTCAAGAGGCATGAACTTAAGTACTCACTCTTGGAGAAACATGCCTATGCCATAGTTAAAGCTGTGAAACAGTTTTGGTACTATATTCTGCACTCCCACTCTTTGGTTTTTGTCCCAGATTCTGCAGTGAAAAACATTTTAACTCAACAAGAGGTTGAACTAAATAAGTGACCAACTTGGGTAACAAAAATTCAAGAATATGATTTAGATATTCGCCCTACAAAGACAGTTAAAGGATAAGGCTTATGCAGGTTGATAGCAGAAAATGAGGTGGAAACAGAAGTTGAATTACCATTAACTCTTTTTGTTGGATTGCAGGATATCTGGTTCTCTGATGTAGCCTATTATTTGACTTATGGTAGCTGCCCAAGTCATTTGTTAGCAAAAGAACAAAGGAATCTTAAGTTAAAAGTTGCTAAGTATGTAATTTGGCAGGATTTTTTGTACAAAAAAGGTTTAGATGGAACATACTTAAGGTGTGTAGATAAACCTCAACAGCAAAAACTCCTGGAGATCTACCATGGTGAAGCCTGTGGGGGACACTTCTCATCATCTGTTACTGCTTTCAAAATTTTGAGGAATTGTTTTTATTGGCCAAGCATGTATAGGGATGCATATTTTTATGTTAAAGAGTGTGAGAAATGCTAACTCTTTTCCGAGAAGCCACATTTGGCGGCCCTGCCTTTAAGGCCTATGGTAGTAGATGAACCTTTCAAACAGTGGGGCATTGATTTCATAGGACCAATAAACCCTCATTCTAGTGCTGGTCATATATACATTTTGATAGAAACTGACTACTTTACCAAGTGGGTAGAAGCCATTCCCACTAAAAGGCAAACTCAGAGGTTGTGTGTAGTTTTCTCAAGGATTACATCCTAGTCCATTTTGGGGTTCCTCAAAAGATTGTTGCTGATAACGCATCATATTTCTCTTCTGAGGAGTTGACTATGTTTTGCTATGAGCATCAGATTACCCTCTCCCATTCCTCTGATTACTTTCCACCGGGTAATGGACTGGCAGAGTCCAGCAACAAGAACCTGATAGTCATCATGAAAAAGTTGGTTGATGAAAGTGCTTGAAATTGGCATAAGAAGGTATATGAGGCTTTGTGGGTAGATAGGACCATGCCCAAGAGGGCCATTAGAATGGCACCTTTTAAGCTTGTGTATGGGGTCGGAGCAAAACTTTCTTTACCTCTGGAATTATCAGCAGCCAAGCTGCAAACAGTAGTGGAAGATTCTTTCTTTCAGAATGCTTTGGAGGAAAGAATTATGTACCTAATGAAGTTGGAAGAGGAGAGGGAGTTGCTGGTGGATAGAATCTCGAAGCATCAGAGCCGAGTGAAGAGGATTTTTGACATGAGATCTTGGCCAAGAGGTTTCCTAATAGGAGATGAGGTGTTGTTATGGGATAAAAGGAAAGAGCCAAAGGGTGCTCACGAAAAGTTTGATTCATTATGAAAAGGCCCTTTCAAGATCTGTGAAGCGGTGGGACAAAATGCTTTCAGACTCAGCTACGCCAACGAACCGATTATGCCCTATACCTACAACGGGCAATATCTCAAGCTCTACAAATTGTAAGTCCTGAGATCGAGAGTTCTGTATATAGTAGCTTAGGTGTTCTTAGTTGTCAGTCACCTTATCCTTTCCCCTTTTTGTTTTTGGTCATATGAAACCAGAGTTTAAGAGTTCTTTGCATTTTCCTTTGTAAAATACAATCGATAGTCAGAGCCAAAATTACTGCATCATTTATTCCTCATGATAAGAGCGAGTCATCCCATAAGATTTTCAGTTGGAGTCCTAATCTTTCTTGTGATACCTCGGTTCAAGTCCTTAGTACGTCTATAAATCCTTTTTCAATCATAAAAGTCAAGTTTAGATAATTGGTTGAACTCTGTGAACACATTGAACCATTTTGAACCGGGTTCAATAGGTTCATTTAGGTTCCATAGGTTCCTAGGTGTTCAGGGAGGTTTTTCATACTAATATTTTCTCTAAGTGTCTTGCAGCGGCTCTCTAAAAGTTTCTTGTTTGGTGATATGTTACTTTATTTCTCTTCGGGTTTTGAACTCATTGAACCAAGTTCAAGAGGTTCAAACATGTTCAATATAGGACAAGTGGTCAGCAGCTTGATATTATTTGTTTTCTCAGCAAAATTCTCCTTGAGCACGGCGTACATCTTGAACTACTTGAACGCCCATGAAGTCTGTTCAAGATGTTCATATCTGTTTGAAGTTGGTGGGTCCCATGGGATTTAATGATTTGATGGTGCATTCATTGCCAAATATGAGGAGGCAGAACCATGTCTTAAGTGACGTCAATCCTTGGTTTTTTGAAGTAAGTAATCATTTTGGGAACTGGCGGTTACTTCAAAAATGCCACCATACATTCAATGCATGCGTGCGATGTCTAATCCACAATCTCAACACACTTGGACTAAAAATTGGAATTATTGCATTCAATGTTTCCATATCATTGCCTTCACTAATAAGGTATGAAGGATTGTTAGTGCTCCACATTTGTTCCTCACTATTGTGTCTTTGTTTTTCCTAGATAGGAGTCTTCTTTGCTGCTAGCCATCATCCGGTTGTTCAACTGTGAAGGTGAGTCTTTTTCTTGTCCTCTCCAATGGTTTTTACTTGCATTTTCTCTCTTACAGAAAGTTTTGCTATAACCGATTTAGGCTTATTGTTTAAAATTATGAAGTCCACACTACATTTGTTTGGGAATGTTTTTAGCCTAGCATCCACTGAATCCATAGTTAGTGATACTGACTTGAAAGGGGAACACCTTGAGGTGTTGAAAGAGAGGGTGTTCAAGGGAATTGACAAGTTTTTTGGTGTGGAGATTTTGAGTAGCGGTCTCGTAGAAGCCGCAACTTTTCCCCCAACCATTCCTTGCCCAGAATTGATTCGGGAATGTATTGCTAGATACGACCCAGTGTCTAAAAGAATTAGGAGAGACAATGGTGAAACCCTTCTTGCCATAAATTGTGAAGTAATTTCCTCAGTCTTCAAGATACCTGATTACCAGTTCTCCAACTTTTCCCCTGCTCAGTCAATCACCGAGTTCAACATAGATACAACTGGACACCATAACAATGTAGCAAAATTTTGGTTGAAGGATCCTCAAAGAGGTGGTTCAAGGTTACCCAAGAATCCTAATAAGAATCACATGTTGCCTCACATTTATGACGTAATGATTTTGTTGCACCAAGCCAAGGATCCACTGAAGCTTATAGCTTCAATGACTAGATTTATTGCTATGTGCAGCTAGTTTTAGAAGGAAGCAATATTTGGATTGGGCTGAATTGATTGTTGATTCAATGAGAGAACAACTGAGTTTGGCTAAATAGTTCAAACAAAACTTCTTTATGTCTTCATATCTGTTGTATTGTTTGGCTTGTGTTAAGGAGTTGGTTGGAATACCAAAACAACTCACTAAGGAGGATTTTCCTATATATGAGTTCTATCCCATGCTACAAAAGGATAAAGCTTTGCAGTATTTTAGAAGGGTGCACAATGCTTTTCTAGGTGATTTGTGTCATGAATTGAAGAATATGAAAGCTAGAAGAATCTTCGAAGATGCACAGACTTTAATAAAGAGGTTTGGTAGTTTTAATATCCAATTTCCATGCTTTTGTTACATACAGGTAGGCGGCTTTGAAGAGGAGCCCTTCAAGCTCCCTCACTTCTATTCAGATTGCTTTGTTCTGGTGGAGATATGCAGGCAACTAACCTCTGTAATCAAAAAGGCACAACCCAGGGACAAATGGGAAGGTCATTTTCCCATCCAATTGGGCATGTTTTCCTGTAGTTCAATGTCTGATGCTTTGAGTATAGGAGCAGACCTTAGGAATTTCAATTTTTCCCTCTATCCTGAAAGGAAAGGTTTTGATAATAAGGGATTTTCCTGAAGTCTTGGTCTAATGCCATACCTTCCAATGCCATGGTTAGAGGATTTATGGGAAGATTGTACAGATGAACTTGAAGTATTCAAAAGGGGAAACATGAGATTGGTGTTAGAACAAGTTGTTTCATTGCAGATAAAGTTGGATACTAAGGGGCTCTAGGAGGATTATCTAGAGCTATTCAAACTAGGGTGCTTAGCCTATGTAGAAATTGAAATGCCTCCAATTAAGTGGGATGAGGAAGAGAAATATGATATACAATTAAGGACCAAAGGGGTTTTGGAAAGGACCGCAGCGTGGGTGGCCAATAAGAAAGCAATGAAATTAGGCGTTAAGTCTAATTCTATGAGAAGTAATAAGGATCCTCTACCTTCACCAAATCATCTTTCTAACAATACTTCTATTCCTGTTTGTGCAGGTAAGGATAACAAGTCGCCCCAGCTTAGACATAGGTCTAATTCAACTTTGGATTTTTGTACTCCTCGGCATACTCGGTCTCGAAGTGCCATTCAAAGAAAGATGGATCAGGCAAAGGATACATGCGTGAAAGATACCATTCTCGATGCCCAGATATTTGAAATTGAAGACTTGGATGATGATGTTGCTAGTACCCTGGATTCTCATACAGTGACTATGGCTATGTCTCCACCTTCCAAGATGATCGAAGGATCCACTGGTTCTAGTGCAACTCCTAAGTGGTTGACCACCTCGGTGAACAAAAAATGGAGTTTTCTTCCTGTGACTATTCTGATTCAGGAAATGGTCGTTAAGTACGTAGAGAAGAATCCAAAGCCGAAAAGATTCAAGACTGCCACTCGCCTGGACAATGATGAGGGAACTGGAAAATGGGTTGCTGAAATCGCCTCGTATAAACCCAAGGATGAAAACAAGGAGGCTAGCCTCGATGATTTTGAGATTACAAAGTTGGAATTGGGAAACATGAGTAGAGACATAGACAATCATTTCTTCTAGGTATCGACAAAGAAAATGCTCACTAGGTCGGAGAAGGATGGGCGAGAAAAGAGAGAACTAAAGCGACACATAAACGTTCTAGCCTAGTTCCTTGATAGTATTGGTTGCCTTGGGGCACTCCCAATATCTCATGCTACAGAGAGCTTCGACCCAACTTCACTGGAAAATAAAAAGGTAATGAGCCATGTTCAATGGGCCAAGAGTATTGCTGAAGCTATGGAGAAATGGATTGAGGGAATAATCAAGGATGGCAAGAAGTACATTACCAACTCCTCAAGGCTATGCAATTAAATACAGGGCCTTATTGCCAAAGTTAAAAATTAGCTTGTGCCATGGGAGAAGGAGGAGCACAAATGGCAGAATATCTTGCCTTTGTTTGCCAAAATAGAAGATTATGGAGTTACCAGGTTTTTCACAGAACACTCAATCAAGCTGGTGGCAGATGAATGTCAGCTTTTTGTGCTGAAGAAAACCATAATGTGTTGAGTTCTTACCTTCAATTCTATGATCACCGATGCAAAGACCTCTATTTACGAACTCCAGGATCTCTAGTGCAACATAATTAATGATAACAAGGTGGTTTACCCTGACCATGATTGGCAGTTGGGAATTTGTGGGTTGAGCACATAGGATGCAATTAGATCTTTCTGGATGAACATGGAGAAAATCAAGGCCAAGGGTAATTTCACTCTGGAAGATATAACCAGGGTGGCTAGGATTGAGTCTATGACTTTCATTGGAAATGATCAACTACCGAAACATTCTGAAAAAATGGTGAAGCATCGGTGGAATAAGGAGGCAGCGAAGATGAAGCTCAATGCGATGAAAGTTCTGAACCAATCCATTATTCAATAACTCACAACCACTCACAATGCCCACGAAAGTAGAGAGGATGATGATGATGATGGAAAAGTGGCATAATGCATTGATTCAGACCCGGTTCAATTTATTCTTGTAATTTCTCATGGTTATGCAAAGAGTTCGGGACATCTGTCCCAAAATACTTCTTGTTGGTTTCATAACTGTTTACGAGGGAGGTCGAGTTTTCAGGGAGACCTCCCCTATTCTAAAACTATAAATTAAGGAAAGATAGATAGTATAGGGGTTGGATTTTCTGACCAATTTTTGGTTTTTCCCTCGGTTTTGTGTATTTTCTATTTTGTAGAAGCAAGAATTAGACTGCTAAATCTAGAATGTAAAATATATATACATGTATTTCCGTGCCTTTGTTGCATAAGAATATATATATAGAATGATCATACTATTCTTAGGAGAAGGAAAATCTGTGTGTTTTGAATCTGTGGAGATACATGTCTTTGCATATGTTTATCTAATCAAATAACAATAAGGATCTTTCCATTACAGAAAATTATTATTCTTCTGATATTCCTTCCTTTGAGGATAGATTTAGTTTCTTAAATCTGTTCATTCTTTATTAAACCTATGGAAATGGTGTACTGAACTTTGTTTCAGTTGCTGTCATCTCATATATTGAAAAGATAGGAAAACTTGCTTTCTTCTTTTTACGAAACATGTGTGAAATATCGGCCTCTCATCCAAGAATGAAGTAGGCAGCCTTACATGCTTTCAGGTTAAAAGCTACTATTCAAATTAAACAGTTTAAAGCATTCCTTGAAAAACTGAGATAGGGAGCTGTACCTATGAAAAATTTAGAGGGAAGTGATTTATACAACACTTGCCCAATTGTTTAGTGAAACACTTGTCCTTAAAATAAGGCGACAGAGTTCAAAATTGATCATTTTAAAAGGGGGATAAATATGTTCACTAACACATTCTTCTTGTACTTCCTATTGTTTCATCTAAGGGTTGTTTAGTGTATCAAATGGATGTGAAGACTACATTCTTACATGATGATCTTCAAGAGGAGATCTATATGGAGTAGCCACCAAGCTTTGTGTGGTCATAATGGAACCCTGGCTAAAGGCCCTAAGGGGAAGGGTGCACTGTTTACTTCTTGTGACCTTTCTCCTCTTTCTCTACTTGATCTAGCAGACCACATGGGGTTATTTTTTCATTTCTTATGTGCCTTGGTGTTTATTTGAAGACTTATTTAGGGTTTGTCTTCTTGGGTCCAGCAATTTTCTTTCTTGTAGTATCTTTTGGCTTGACCTCTCTTTGTGACATGGGTTTTCTCTAGTTTGTCTTATTATGGTGGCCCTTCCTTCTTTGGAGGTGGATATGGATGGTATTACAGACAACCACCATATTTTGTGTTCAACTCTTAATTTTTTTTCTATGTTTTCTTGTCTGGTTGGATGCTGATAGTTTTAAAGGGCCCAGTATAGATTATGGCTATTTTTGGTTAAGGTCTCAGCTAGCTTTTAGCATCTTGCATTGTTTCTCACAATTTAAGGGAGCCAAGAATATCCTCGTTGGTCGGCTAAGCGTGTTTGTTAAACCCTCTTCATGTTCTTTAAAGACCTATAGTTTGAGGTTGTAATATTGATGGTGTGGCCAACTTTATTTGTATTGGCTATCTCTTAATTTTTTGGTTGGATTTATTTGATTGTCATTGCGCTAGTGTTTGGCTGAAATTTGTTAGTTCAGTCATGTATGGGCTTTTGATTTTAAAGTTTTGTACTCTTTGGTAGCGTATTATTGTGGATTCCAGATCTTGGTAAAATCTAGGGGTTTTGAGGTCCCTTCAAAACTGGTTGTAAGGTGTTTCAGGTCCCCTCAAAACCTATTTTTTCCTTAATAAAAAAATATAATGATAAACAATCAATATTTACAATGATAAATTATACATAAAATGTACCTCCCTTGTAACCCCCTATGCAAATTTATTAATGAAAATATTTTATTACTTAAAGGTTGAGACAAAATTTTCCTGGTGGCCCTTCCTTCTTTGGAGGTGGATATGGATGGTATTACAGACAACCACCATATTTTGTGTTGAACTTTTAATGATTTTTTTTTTTTTCTTATCTGGTTGGATGCTGATAGTTTTAAAGGGCCCAGTATAGATTGTGGTTATTTTTGGTTAAGGTCTTCGCTAGCTTTTAGCATCTTGCATTGTTTCTCATAGTTTAAGGGAGACAGGAATATCCTTATTGTTCAGCTAAGCGTGTTTGTTAAACCCTCTTCATTTTCATTAAAGACCTATAGTTTGAGGTTGTAATATTGATGGTGTGGCTAACCGGATTTGTATTGGCTATCTCTTAATTTTTTGGCTGGATTTATTTGATTGTCATTGCGCTAGTGTTTGGCTCGAATTTGTTAGTTCAGTCATGTATGGGCTTTTGATTTTAAAGTTTTGTACTCTTTGGTAGCGTATTATTATGGATTCCAGATCTTGGTAAAATCTAGGGGTTTTGAGGTCCCTTCAAAACTGGTTGTAAGGTGTTTCAGGTCCCCTCAAAACCTATTTTTTCCTTAATAAAAAAATATAATGATAAACAATCAATATTTACAATGATAAATTATACATAAAATGTACCTCCCTTGTAACCCCCTATGCAAATTTATTAATGAAAATATTTTATTACTTAAAGGTTGAGACAAAATTTTCCTAAAAAATCTCCCACTTGTCGAACACCTTGCAATAGAAATAGGAGGGGTATTGACAACATGCTTTAATTGCTAGGGGCCGAGGAGCCCATAGACTCTGAACACCATCTAAACATATTTGTAATGACAACCTTAGAGAATCTAAAATATTCATAAAATTAGGTACCTTAACTAGCTTTACCCGACCATCCTCAAGCACATATCTAAAAAATTGATATTGAACATCAATGTTCTTGGTCTTCTAGAATGAAATGTTTGGTTCTTGACTAGGTATATTGCACTATGACTATCACAATAAACTATCATTACAGCTTTTAGTCCAATATATGAATAAAGTCTCTTAAGTTCCAAATTGTTTCTTTACATCCCAATAAACTCCAGTAGGATTAGACATATATCTAAAACTAAATCTAACTGGTTAGACAATTTCTAGTGTACAAACTATAGCATATATCAAACTTCCAACTACTCTTTGGTAAGAGACTCAACTTGTGTCTTCCATCTCTAATGTGGATTTTTGAGAATATAAAATAGACAATTTTACTGCAACTATAAAGTGAACACATAATTATGTACAATCTTGTCTGTTAAACCTCTATAAAATTGAATTCACATAATTACTCTAGCCTAGCTAGAGCTTTTTATTAAATGATTAAAATTATATTAACAATGATTGAAGGTTAAGCTACAAGAAATAGATATTGGAAAAAAAAGTGGTGGGAATTAATAAATTGAGATTTAGTTGAATATTTTTTGGGGTATGGCTAGAGTTTTTTAAATAAATATAAATTTAATTAAAGCATAAAAGTGAAGGTTATATTAATTAAATAAATAAAAAATATTTAATTAATTAATGGATAATAAAAAGTTAAATCAAGTGTGATCATGTATACATTGATTTAGGTGTCTACATCAATGCCCTATAATGGCATTTCTCAACTCTCCAACCTCCAAGACAAAATTTAATATTTTGGATACTTTAGAGCTCATTCAAATGACCACTCTCTCTCTTATGCTTAGAAACAAAATCATATACATTATCAACTTAGCATTACATTATGTCATATTCATGGCAACTCAACTAGTTGTAAACCAAATTGTGTATTTCTATCAGGCTAAGGTAATTTTTCTAATTTTGGTGACCTTAGTTTTTCTCTTCTAAATTATTTTTTTATCTTATACTAGTAATTTTGTTCATCAAAAATTAAAAAAATTCATGCTAAAACAATGGTTAATGTAAGCACTAACCATCAATGACACTTTCATTTCTTATACCATTAATGGCAAATTCCCTTTTTTAACTTCACTTCTTGGAATATGGTTGTTGCGAGAAAATGATGCAATATTATTATTATCTTGGCAAAGGTGGCATTCTTAATTACACTTAAAAAGTTCATATTCATAGATGCACATATAAAAGAATATTTCTCAATACTTTCTTATTTCTTATGTCTATTACTATTTGAAATAAAATGACCTTAAATGTTGTTGCTCGACAAAGGCAAAAACCATTATTTCTCTACAATTGGCATATAATAGTGCTTGTGAACTATTCATTGGAAAAATGCATATGAAAAATCCTCTATATAAAATATCATTGGCAAATATGAAGTAAGACTCCCATGACTTTTTCAAGAAATATCCCTAATGTAAACATAGCAATATTATCTATTGTCCTATTTAAGAACTTCCACCTCTTTATTGACCTTGGCCTTTATAATAAGATTTCTTCCTTGGTTTACACCTTTATCATTATAAAGATTGACTATTGAAAAGTAAGGGGGAGAAATTCTACTCAAATTTGGTACTGATAAGGTCATATGCAATGTTTGAATGGAAAATATTATTTTACATTTTAACTTTTCCTTTATTTTCAAATATAGTAATAACTCTTCGTTCAAGAGTTATTAAGTGAAGAAGTTTATTGATATGATCCATACCCAACATCACTTCTCTACTCTTTATAATTAAATTGACAAGTTGATAGTTCACTCAAAATAAATGAATTATTTTATGTAAACTTGTTGATCAACAAAGTTAAAATTGGCATCCATATCATCTTATCCTATAGACCTACTATACTTGCATTTTTCTTGCATGTGTATATCTCATTTGATATATAATCTTAAAGTTATTATGCCTCTAAAGATGAAAATTTATTCTCTTAAATTCTTTCTTCACCTACTCATTCATGAAACTATGTAAAATGAGTGTCACCACCAAGAACTCAAGATGTCTAATGAGAATGTGTGAGTTTTTTTCTACAAATGAGTCTTCCACATGCAACTTGTATGACCTTATAATCAACATGTTTTCCATTACTCTTTCCATTGTAAAATAAAACTAATGCGATGCATATTCAAAAGACAGTTTGTAAGGGAAACTTATGTCATATTCACTTCTATCTATGGATAGGGAACAACACTCTAAGGAATGTCCTAATAATTCTCACCTTCACCAATTTTGTGTGTGATCATTTTCTATTTTCTCAATTTTAAATCTTAATATTTCTTGTACTTTCTATTTTTTCATCTAGGGGTTGTTTAGTATATCAGGTGGATGTGAAGACTACATTCTTACATGATGATCTTCAAGAGGAGATCTATATGGAGTAGCCACCAAGATTTGTGTGGTCATAATGGAATCCTAGCTAAAGGCCCTAAGGGTAAGGGTGCACTGTTTACTTCTTGTGACCTTCTTCCTCTTTCTCTACTTGATCTAGTAGACCACATGGGGTTATTTTTTCATTGCTTATGTGCCTTGGTGTTTATTTGAAGACTTATTGAGGGTTTGTCTTCTTGGGTCCAACAATTTTCTTTCTTGCAGTATCTTTTGGCTTGACCTCTCTTTGTGACATGGGTTTTCTCTAGTTTGTCTTATTCTAGTGGCCCTTCCTTCTTTGGAGGTGGATATGGATGGTATTGGAGACAACCCCCATATTTTGTGTTCAACTCTTAATGGTTTTTTTGTGTTTTCTTGTCTGGTTGGATGCTGACAGTTTTAAAGGGCCCAGTATAGATTGTGGTTATTTTTGGTTAAGGTCTCAGCTAGCTTTTAGCGTCTTGCATTATTTCTCATAGTTTAAGGGAGCCAGGAATATCCTTGTTGGTCGGCTAAGGGTGTTCGTTAAACCCTGTTCATTTTATTTAAAGACCTATAGTTTGAGGTTGTAATATTGATGGTGTGGCCAACTTGATTTGTATTGGCTATCTCTTAATATTTTGGTTTGATTTATTTGATTGTCATTGCGCTAGTGTTTGGCTGGAATTTGTTAGTTCAGTCATGTATGGGCTTTTGATTTTAAAGTTTTGTACTCTTTGGTAGCGTATTATTGTGGATTCCAGATCTTGGTAAAATCTAGGGGTTTGAGGTCCCTTCAAAACCGGTTGTAAGGTGTTTCAGGTCCCCTCAAAACCTACTTTTTTCTTAATAAAAAAATATAACGATAACCAATCAATATTTACAATGATATATTATACATAAAATGTACCCTCCTTGCAACCCCCTATGCAAATTTATCAGTGAAAATATTTTATTACTTAAAGGTTGAGACAAAATTTTGCTAAAAAATCTCTCACTTGTCAAACACCTTGCAACAAAAATAGGAGGGGTATTGACAACATGTTTTAATTTCTAGGGGCCGAGGATCCCATAGACTCTGAACACCATCTAAACTTCTTTGTATTGACAACCTTAGAGATTCTAAAATATTCATCAAATTATGTACCTTAACTAGATTTACCCTACCATCCTCAAGCACATATCTAAAAATTTGATATTGAACATCAATGTGCTTGGTCTTCTAGAATGAAATAGTTGGTTCTTAACTAGGTACATTACAATATGACTATAACAATAAACTATCATTACACCTTTTAGTCCAATAAATGAATAAAGTATCTTAAGTTCCAAATGGTTTATTTACAAGCATGAGTATCTACTTAGTGAGGGTCTCTATGCGCAAGGATATGGGTTCCACGCACCGAACAGTATACCAAATGCACTGGAATCTTAACCAGATGCGCTCAAAAGGATTCCCCACATGCTGATTCTCTTTTCCTGTGTACCTGCAAAGATTGTCAGATTTAAAAACTGATTTGATTAATGGGGTTATGCCCCACGGTGGGTGCTAGAAATGTATGCAGGAAAAGCAGTGCAATGAAATCCAAAATATGAAAATACTCAAAGACTTTCCCACACACCAATGGGACTCTTCATGCAATTTATGAAGCCATGAGGAATGTCTCAACTTCCCAAGGAGTGTTCCATGGTTCTCTATCTTACAAGGTCCCTCAAGCCAATGCCTTTTCTCTCAGATAACTGAGAAAAGTGACTTAGGGATGATGAATGCAAGAACAAGGGATGCTTTTGATCAATCTTAGTATGAATGCATCCTGTCCATGCATGATTCTAACAAATGAACTAACTAGTAATGAAAAGATGGAAGGATTAGTAAAACACTATCCTAACATGATATACTAGTTTATATGATTAACTAAGGTAATAGAAATACTTCTAAAAATGATTATTAGATTATATTTCTATTTCAAAGAGAGATTAAATTCTTTGCTAAAAATGAGTATAAGTATGATGCTAAAGACTTGGATTCTCAAATAAGTGGATGAGGGCTCTATTTATAGAAGAAACGATGCAATGGATGGTCAAGATTGAAGGATCTCATCAAGGGTTGGGATTGAAACTTATCAATCCATGTTTGCAATTCTCACCAATGAAATGGTGACAACTATCAACATAAGACTGCTTGAGAGGATAGGTAAGAAGCATTAAATGCTTGAGAAGACCTCATGGTTACCTTAGAAGGTAAAGATTAAGGTTAGGTTAAGGTTATCCATTGGATAAATCTTTTACCATGGTCAAAGCAATGAATGTTTGATGAGACCCTTGTGTTAGATGAGGGTTGAGTTAGGCAAAAAGTCTCTAACCATGCCACTAAGGGTTAGTTAACCATTAATGGCTTGAAGGCTTTGAGGACAAATTTGTATGAGTCCTTCCAAATTTGGGGGTTATCAACAAGTTATCTTGTTGAAGACATAAAGGCTTTAATGCCTTTGGAATACTTTACTCCAAATTTAAGAAGTGACCTCCTCAAATTAGGGAAATGGGATAATTGAAGGGTTTAGCTTAATTGAGTAGGATTAGATAGGTTCTAGAAGAATTTAGGAAGAGGGTTAGGAGGGAAGTGGGAGATGTAGGAAAATTGCAAGTGGGTGAGGGATAATAGGATTTAATTAACATAAATTTCTTTATTTCATTTTGGTTACAAGTTGGAGATTTAAATAAATTAGATTTATTTAATTGGGGTGAACTATTTAATTAAATGTAAATTTAATTAAAAAGTAGAGAGAAGGGATTTAATTAAATAGAATGATTCATTTAATTAAATGATATAAAAGGCTTAAGTGAATTTAAATAAATAAATTGAATAATTTATTTAATTAAAATAGAGGAATGTGGGTGATTTAATTAAATTAGATTTAACTAAATAGAGGAATGAGAATAAAATGAACATTAAATATTCACTTAGGAATATGGTCATTTTTATATGTCTACACTATCTATTAACAAAGGATTGACAATTATTTTGTTAGATCTATTTAAGTAAATAAATTAAGGTAGTCATAGCCATCTAAACAAAACTTACAAAGGTGTTCCTGTGATGCAGTAGCTGGTTTGTCTTCTTATCATCTCCAACATTGAACTTTCCCTCCTCCACAGGAGTATGGTCAACATTGCCTACATTTCCCTGCTCATGAATCTTAATCGTATGGCTCCCTTCATGAATCTTCTTCTCACCTTTTCCCTCCTCTAGAGGCTCTCCTATGTGATCATTTCCAGATAGGCCAAACACCCCGGGAGCATTTCCTTTCAAACACATTTGTAATGGTTTACGTGCACTTGGAGCTCTATGGAATGTAATTCAAGCACTTTGAGTGGAATTTGAAACACAAACGTTATGAAATTTTGAACGTACTATAATTATGGCACATGAATAAGAAAATGTTCTACTCACATTAATGTAAAATTTTTGCTGAACTCATGGAGGCAAATGCAAACATGGTTAGGTTTTAGTGGCCTAAAAACTCATTTTAATTTAAAATTGACACATGTGTAAGTTCTATTGGCCCAAACAATCCAATTGATTTCAATTGGGGTTGCATTCTTCTAAAATGTAAAGGGAATTGGGGCGACATTCTTCTCAAATGTAAAGGTAAATAAACACGTGGCCGAGATCCATTCTCACTCAATGCAAAAGGAAGAATAGATAGGTGGTTAGGTTTTGGTGGTTAAAACAACTGATTTTTTTTTATTTAAACTTTGGTCTCATTGAATGTGAAGAAAAATAGACATAGGGTAGGTGTGGATAGTCAAAATAAATCACACATTTCAATTAGTGTTCTATTCTCACTATGACTAAAATTAACTCATTCAACTCAATTGACATATCAAATTATTTCATGGTGGATGATTTATAAGAATTACCATATACTCTTCAATACAGGTCTAAATAAATTCATGAATCAATACTATAAAAAAGTCATAGAGCTCTTCTTGGTCCACTATAATTTTATGAAACCCTAATTATAAAATCATTCTCTATATAGATTAGTAGATATAGTTGTAAAGAACAAAAGTGTATAGTCTATAATTTTCAATAGTATGTTTTTACTTAATATTTCTATTTAGATGTTTTGTTATGCTTTTCAGCTCACCATGTTTTCTGTGTACATAAAACCCAATAATTACCTGACATTCAAAGTCATTTCAATCCTAGTGGTTTAGATCCAATCTGACTCATATATATTTTCTCTATCCTTAGACAAAATTATTGAAATGATTATATCTTGTGGACATATTCATGTTTGAAGTCACATTCCCTTTACTTGAACTCACCTTTTACTCAATTTCAGACAACTCCTAGAAAATGTCTTGTTGTCCATTATACTATATAGCAATGTATTTGTATTTTGCCTATGATGACATATTTAATGAAAAAGAATAAGACTCTAAAACATCATCAAATTATTATTAATAGAGTACACACAAATGCAACATAAACATAAAATAATCATAATAAAATTTGATTAACTGATTAGAGATTAATGTGATAAACCATTTAATTGATGTATCAAAAAAATGGTATCTGGAAAAACCCACATCCCCAGAAAAAATTATGACCATATTTAGGATGAAATCTATTATGAAAATATCTTTGATACATGATATAAGATAGGTAGACAATTCCCAATTATAATTCTCCATAATTTTGTTTCCAACTAATATGAATTATATAAATCAGAACAAGATGATCCACTTCTCCTAATATGATTCACATGAGAGAGATGCTCAATATTTAGATTATGACAATGACTACTTTTATCTAGAACTTATTTTCCAAGATGGATTCACTAAGCCTACTCATATTTCTCTCCATCAAGCTCGCGTTCATTTTCTTTGTAACTTGATGGCAAAGTTTCCCTTGAATAATAGATGAAAACTATTTTTAACTACAAATGATAGGAATACAACAGGAAACACAAGGAATCGTTATTATGACTACAAATTATCAAAAAGAAAACTTCCATATGTTTGTTTAATTTTTCAATATGAAAAAAATGAAATTCTTACAAAACACTAAAGCTAATGTAATTCATTCTTTGCAATTCAATCATTTATCATTTTCTCTACAACCCAAACCCTCTCTGAATCAAAGTTAATTCTTTCTATATTCCTTTTCATTCTACAAATCCAATCTAATATGTATCTCCAATTCCCTCTTGAATTAGTCACCCTCCTTATCTTCCCTAATTCATTTCCTTTCTTTTATCCCACCATTCCACTTCTTTCCTCCCAGCATTCCACACAACAATCCCCAACATCCACAATTGTCATTAGTCGGGTATTGCAATAATGAATTGTTTGTAGAAAAAAATTCAACATGTCATCTAAGAAAGTAAATGAATTTTACTCCAAAAAGGTCTGTGAGACAAAACTTAGCAAAGAATTCAAACCAAACAAATGAAACAAAAAAGAAAAACAAACTCACTTCTCTTGCACCAGTGACCTATAGCTCATTAAGCTATTAATAGAATGAGCATAGCTTAATATCTCAGGTGCTATTAACCATGTGGCATCCTCTAAAGGATGATTCCTCCATTCCACCAAATACCCGAAAGACTCTTTTCTACAAGTCTTCTTCAATGACTATTTCTCCAAAATGCACTCAATGTCAAGTAGAGATGGGTTTGTCACTTGTTGGTGCTAATTTACTTTCAACTTGATCTTTGTTGTTCCCTCACATTAAAAATCTTTGTATGGACACATATCAATTACATTGAAGATATAAGAAATATGCATGTTTGGAGGAAGATCAATCTTAAAGGCATCTGCTAAAATTTTTAGAGAATCTTGCAAGGACCAATCATCTTCATTTTTAGTTTGGTACATTAACCCATACAAAATAATTGTTTCCTAAGATGAAGTGAAACAAGATCACCCACTTGAAAATGAACTTCTTTGCATTTCTTATAAGCATGTGTCCTATATTGCTGATTAATTCCATTAATTTTTATCTTAACTTCCTCATGAATAACTTTACCAAAGTCTTCTCCATTTGTGCTTCTCTTCTTTAAAGTACCAAGACTTCTAAGTTCAAATGGACCCCTAAGATTCATATCATAAACAATACTGAATGGGTTGAAACCTATACTCTAGTTTAGGTGAATCATTATAGGAAAAATCAACCTATTCAAAGGCCATATCCCAAATTCTAAGTGTGATTACAATAAGACACTTGGATATATTACCTAGAATTGTATTAACTACCTCTATTTGACTATCTGTTTGGGAATGATAGGTTAACTTAAATCTAAGATGAGTACCCAACGTATTTCAAAGGGTTCTCTAAAAGTGATTAACAATTGTAGTATCTGTACCTGATATAATACTCCTAGCTATACCATGTAATCTCATTACCTCTTTGAAAAAAAATAGAAATGCATCACTAGTCCTCTTGCAATGAATTGAATGAACCATTTTAGATAACCCATCCATAATTACGAATATAGAATCATTTCATCTTTGAGTCCTAGGAAAACCCATAACAAAATCCATACATATAGAATCTCATGGTCTAGATGCTACTAGTAATTGTTGGTATGAGCTAGTGTTTTGACTTCTTCCTTTTACATAATAGGATACACTTCATCTCTCCACATAATTCCTAACACTGTACTTCATATTTGGCTAATCATTTAATATGTACCTAGTTTTACATACGTCTTATCTTGTCTAAAATATTTTTCAAAGCTACCATAATGCTTCTCGTTTGAGAGATTATCTCGCATTTACTCTCTAGGCATCCTCAATTAATTGACTTTTAACAACAAACCTTCTTGTAGCATAAAATCCCTCCAAAGTCCTATATCTCTGCTAACAAGACTATTGTACAAGCTTTATATGAAGATTATTAATTTGGATCATCAAACTATCAAACCGAAAACTATTAGTTTGCATCTCATGTAACCGTAAAGTTCTACTCAACATATCAACAACTTTATTTGCTTGCCCATTCTTATGTTTCAATAGAAAATTAAAATTGTGAAGGTATTCCACACATTTTTTATGCCTTTGATTTAGTTCAGTTTTTTGAAAGAAAGTAATGCCTCTTTAATGCCTTTGATTTTTTGAAAGAAAGTAAGGTTAGGGGATCCTTTCAAAACCCCCCTGTTTCTATTCAACTCTTAATGGAAATTTTGTGTTTCCTTGTCTGGTTTGATGCTGACAGTTTTAAATGGCCTAGTATAGAATGTGCTTGTTCTTTGTTAAGGTCTGAGCTTCCTTTTAGCTTCTTGCATTGTTTGTCACAGTTTAAGGGAGCTAGGAATATCCTTGTTGTTTGGCTAAGTGTGTCTGTTAAACCCTCATCATTTTCTTTAATGATCTATAATTTGAGGTTGTAGGCCTGATGGTGCGGCCAACCTGATAAGTATTGGCTATCTCCTAATTTTTTTTTGAGTCTATTTGATTGTGTTTGATCTAGTCGTTGGTTGGCATTTGTTAATTCAGTCTTGTATGGGCTTTTGATTTTCAAATTTTGTACTCTTTGGTAGCGTATTATTGTGGATTCCAGATCCTGGTAAAGTCTAAGGGTTTCAGAACCCTTCAAAACCGGTTGTAAGTAGTTTCGGGTCCCCTCAAAACCTATTTTTTCTTTAATAAAAAAACATAATCATAAACAATCAATATTTACAATGATAAGTTATAGATAAAATGTACCCCTCTTGCAACCCCCTATGCAAATTTATCAATGAAAATCATTTATTACTTAAAGGTTAAGACAACATTTTCCTAAGAACTCTCCCACTTGTCGAACACCTTGCAACAAAAAGAGGAGGGGTACTGACATCATGTTTTAATTGCTATGGGCTAAGGATCCCATAGACTCTAAACACCATATAAACTTCTTTGTATTCGCAACCTTATACAATCTACAATATTCATCAAATTATGTACCTTAACTAGCTTCACTCTACCATCCTCAAGCACATATCCAAAAAAATGATATTGAACATCAATGTGCTTGGTCTTGTAGAATGAAATATTTATTTTTTAACTAGGTAGATTGCACTTTGACTATCACAATAAACTATCATTGCACCTTTTAGTCAAATATATGATTAAAGTCTCTTAAATTCCAAATGGTTTATTTAAAAGTATGAGTATCTACTTATACTATGCTTCAATAGTCTATAAAGCAACAATTTGTCGCTTAATCATATAATTAATTGTACCACTAGATAAAGTAAACACATAATAAGTGTGAAATATTCTATTATCAACATCACCTACTTATTTTAAATCCACATAACCATGAAGATTATAGAAATATCATCTCTTATAAAATTATAATGATAACATGAAAGAATACTCTGAAGCACACTTTAAATATCTAGATAATATTATAGCTACATCCCAATAAACTTTACTAGGATTAGAAATATACATAAAAAGAAATCCATCTGGTTAGACAATTTCTAGTCTAGTACAAACTATAGCATATATCAAACTTCCAAATATAGTGTGGTAAGACACTCAACTTGTGTATTTCATCTCCAATGTGGATTTAGGAGAATAAAAAATAGGTAATTTTATTCCAACTGTAAAGGGAAAATATAATCTTGTACAATCTTGCTTGTTAAACCTCCGTAAAATTGAATGCACATACATACTCTAGCCTAGGCAGAGCTTTTTATTCAATGGTTAGAGAATTTCTATACCTTTAGATTAAGAGAAAGAAACTTATTTTAATGATTTCTTAATCTATTTAGTAGATTCCTTATATCTCCTTTATACTTTCTATCTTCTATTCACTATTCTTCTGTTCCCCTCCTCTTCTTTTTTACTCATTGGCAACTGCCTACTTATATATCCGATTAGGGATGCAACCCTTAGATGATATCCCTAAGGCTAATCTCTTTCCTTAGTTACCTATGCAATAACTATGTTACAAGATCACATCATTACCTCTCTAGACCAGGTGTCTGTATTCTTTATTTCGATCAACAATAACTATATTTAAAATAAATGTACTTTCATACTATATATATAATATTCACATAATTCAAATTCCAGAATACAATGTTTTATCCCTTAACTATTTTTTCTTAAGTTCTTTTAAAATACTTAAATAATCTTCAATTATATGAGTTATTTGTTGGTACCATAACATTTTTCTTCTTCTAAAAGTACCTTTCTCTTTAAAATAAGATCCCACTAAGGTTGTATTACTTAAGTAAATAATAAATATTTAATTAATTAATGGATAGGACATGGTCAAATCAAGTGTGAATTATATATGGATTTTGGTGTCTATACCAAGAATAATGTTGTTACTTTTAACATGCCCCCTAATGTCATTTCTCAACTCTACAACCTCCAAGGAAAAATGTGATATTTTGGATACTTTAGAGATCATTCAAGTCACCACACTCTCTTTGATGCTTAAAAATAAAATCAAATAATCATAGAATAAAGATTATCAACTTAGAATTATATTATGTTGTGTTCATGGGAGCAGGCGATGTTGATTTAAATGGATTCTCTTCCTAAAAGTCATGCTTTAATGGGTCATTCTTCCAAAGAAAAGGGTGAGTATTAGAAGAAGAACAAGATGAATCCATCTTCATGTGGTGAGTGTCTCTCCAAGCTTAAGGTGAGGAATGCTCAAAAGGATAAACCTACTTCTCATCTTTCTCCTTTTAAATTAGGAGAGTTATGTTCTAAGTCCAAGAAAAAGATAGTGAATTGTTCGTTTTAAGGAAAATTTAGGCATACTAATGCATAATGTTTTAATAATTTTGCATTGGAGAAGCTACGAGAGAGCACAATCTTTCTATTCCTAAGTGTTCTTCAATGGGAAAAGGGTAAGTGCGATGGACGACTCTATGGTGATGTGCAGACAAATTCCTTTCATATTGCAGACTACTTCTTTCTGCCTCGTGGACGACTCTATGGTTATGTGCTTGGCTATTGTTTGATTGGCGTTTTAGCTTGTTAGTTGGAGGGAGGGTGAGGTAGTGGTTTCTTCTTATAGGCATGGTGGGACTATGAGGTGGGTCTATGTTGGAAGGAGTTTGTGACTTGAGTTATCCCAATTTTTCCGTGGTGTGTGCTCATGTTATTGTTTGAATGTGTCTTGCCAGGGACTTGATGGGATTTGTTGCTGATGAAGATGAAGAGAATGGGAAAGGTTAGGGGAGGGTATATGTTTCCCAGATTCTTGATCTTGTAGTTATCTTGTTTTGTGTCCCCTACTCTAGATGCGAAGAGCAAGTTAAGGTAGCTAGAGTCCCCTGTTCAAGTAGTAAAGAATGAGTTGAGGTTTCCTTTGCTAGGAGCGGATGGGTTCTTGTACTGGTTGTTTCTTTGGACTTTGCTAGTTGTTTTTGCATGCCTCCCTCCTTATTTTTGTAGGTTTGGTGTGGGGGTAAGGTTTGGGACCTAGGTGGAACCTTTGTTGCATGGTTCCTCTTAGGGTTTTTGGTTTCTCCTTTCCCCTCAGATTATCTCCTATCCTAGGAGAGGGGTTGTTTTTTCCTACCATGCTAATCTTTTTCATGGTGGCGGTGTTCATAATGGAACCCTAGCAGAAGGCCCTTAGCATAAGGGTGTACTATTTAGTTCTTGTGACCTTTTTCCTCTTTTCTCTTCTTGATCTAGCAGACCACATGGGGTTATTTACTTTTTGTGACATTTTGCCTCTTTTCTCTGCTTGATGTCTAGACAAATTCCTTTCATGTTATAGATAGCTTCTTTATGCCCCATGGATGACTCTATGCTAATGTGCCTTGTTGTTGTCTAATTGGTCATTTGGCTCATTGGTTGGAGGGAGGGTGATGTAGAGGTTTCTTCTTATAGGCATGGTGGGAGTGTGAGGTGGGTCTATGTTGGAAGGAGTTTTTGGCTTCAGTAATCCCAGTTTTTTCTGTGGTGTGTGCTCATGCTATTATTCAAAGGTGTCTTGCTAGTGATTTGATGGGATGTGTGGTTGATGAAGATGAAGAGAATGGGGAAGGTGAGGGGAGGGTATATGTTTCCCCTCTTATCGATCTTATCGTTTTCCTGTTTTGCGTCTGCTACCCTAGTTGTGAACTGCGAGTTAAGGTAGCTAGAGTCCTCTACTAGAGTAGTAAAGAATGAGTTGAGGTTTCCTCTGCTTGGAGCGGATGGGTTCTTGTGGTTGTTTCTTTGTACTATGCTGGTGGTTTTTGCATGCCTTCCTCCTTCCTCTTGTTGGTTTGGTGTGGGGGTAAATTTTTAGACCTAGGTGGAACTTGTGTTGCATGGTTCTTTTTAGGGTTTTTGGTTTCTCCTTTTCACACAGATTATCTTGTATCATAGGGGATGCCTTTTGCTTTCTGTCATGTTGTTCATGTTTATGGCGGAGGTGTTCTTAATGGAACCCTAACTAAAGGCCCTAAGGGTAGGGGTACACTATTTACTTCTTTTTACCCTTTGCCTCTTTTCTCTACTTGATCTAGTAGGCGAAATAGGGTTGTTTTTTATTCCTTATGTGCCTTGGTGTTCATTTGAAGACTTATTGAGAGTTTTTCTACTTGGGTCCAACCATTTTATTTCTTGCAGTATCTTCTGGCCTGACCTCTCTCCACTACGTGGGTTTTGTCTAGTCTGGCTTATTGATGTGGCCCTTCCTTCTTTGGAGGTAGATATGGACGGTATTGGAGATAACCTCCCTCCTATAGAGGAAGATTTAGGAGTTATGGTAAAGTCTGGGTGGTCTTGGTGGATGGAAGGTGATGACCTATTTGTAGAGGTCGGTTGGTTGATTGTTTTTTCTAGTCATCTAGGTCTCTTATTCAACATTAGGTTTTGGGATCCTTCTTACAACCTTGTTGTCCAGCAATAAATTATGATTCCATCTCTTGGTTGCTGGAATTTTATTCATGGTTTGAAGCTTTGTTCTTTCTATTGATGGTTTCCTACCTTCAACCCCTATTGAGGTGGGTTCCTATCCTATTGAGATGGATAGATGCTTTGTTGTTAGAGATGTAACTTGCAGAAGCTTTGAGGTTGCTATCTTCATCCTAGTGGTTTTGGGACCCATTACAAAGCCCATTCCGAATATTAGGGGAGCCTTTCAAAACTACCATGTTTATGTTCAAATCTTAATGATTATTTTGTGTTTTCTTGTCTAACTGGATGTTGATAGTTTTAAAGGGCCCATTATACACTGTGTTTGTTTTTGGTTAAGGTCTCATCTAACTTTTATCTACTTGCATTTTTTCTTGACAATTTAAGGGAGCTGGGAATATCTTTGTTGTTCGGGTAAGGTTGTTTGTTAAACCCTCATCATTTTCTTTAAAGACCTATAGTGTGAGGTTGTAGCCCTGGTGGTGTGGCCAACCTGATTTGTATTGGCTATCTCTATTTTTTTTGGCTGGATCTATTTGATTGTGGTTGCGCTAGTTTTTGGCTGGCATTTGTTAGTTCAGTCGTGTATGCGCTTTTGATTTTCAATTTTTGTACTCTTTGGTAGTGTATTATTATGGATTCCAAATCCTTGTAAAATCTAAGGGTTTCAGGTCCCTTGAAAACTAGTTGTAAGGGGTTGCGAGTCCCCTCAAAATCTATTTTTTCCTTAATAATAAAACACAATTATAAACAATCAATATTTACAATAATAAATTATACATACAATGTACCCCCCCTTGCAACCCCTTATGCAAATTTATCAATGAAAATATTTTATCACTTAATTGTTGAGATAACATTTACCAAAAAAATCTCCCACTTGTCGAACACCTTGCAGCAAAAAGAGGAGGGGTACTAACATCATATTTTAATTGCTAGGTTTCGAGGAGCCCATTCACTCTGAACACCATCTAAAATTTTTAAACTAACAACCTTAGAGAATCTACAATATTAATAAAATTATTTACCTTAACTAGCTTCACCCTACCATCCTCAAGCAAATATCTAAAAAATTGATATTGAACATCAATGTGCTTGGTCTTCTAGAATGAAATGTTAGGTTTTTAACTAGGTAGATTGCACTTCAACTATCACAATAAACTACCATTGCACCTTTTAGTCCAATATATGAATAACATCTCTTAAATGCAAAATGGTTTCTTTACAAGCATGAGTATCTACTTATACTATGCTTTGATAGTCTATAAGGAAACAACTTGTCACTTAATCATATAACTAATTTTACCACCAGATAAAGTAAACACATAAGAAGTGTGAAATCTTGCACTATAAACATCACCTACTTATTTTAAATCCACATAACCATGAATAATATAGAAATGTCATCTCTTATCAATTTATAATGATAATTTGAAAGAATACTTTGAAGCACCCTTCAAATATCCAAATAATGTTATAACTACATCCCAGTAAACTCTACTATGATTAGACATATATCTAAAAAGATATCCAACAAGTTAGACAATTTCTAGTCTAGATCTAACTATAGCATATATCAAACATTCAGGAACTATCTTACCAGATCACATCATTATCTCTCTAGACTAGGTGTCTGTATTCTGTATTTTGGTCAACAATAACTATGTTTAAACTAAATGTATTTTAATTATGCATATATAATATTCACATAATTCAAATTCTAGAATATAATGATTTATTCCCTTAACTAGTGTTTCTTAAGTTCTTCTAAAATACTTAAATAATCTTCATTTATATGAGTTATTTGTTGGTACCATAATATTTTTTTCTTCTAAAAGTATCTTTCTCTTTAAAATAAGATCCCACTAAGGTTATATTAATTCATAAATGATAAATATTTAATTAATTAATGGATACGATATGGTTAAATCAAGTGTGATCAAGTACGTATGGATTTAGCTATCTATACCTTGAATAATGTTGGTACTTTTAACATGCTTCCTAATGACATTTCTCAACTCTGCAACCTCCAAGGCAAATTGTGATATTTTGGATACTTTACAGCTCATTCAAATCACCACACTCTCTCTTACGCTTAAAAAAAAATCAAATAATAATAGAATAAATATTATCAACTTAGGAGTACATTATGTTATATTAATGGGAGCAGGCCATGTTGATTTAGATGAATTCTCTTCCTAAAAGTCATGCTTTAATGGCTCATTCTTCCAAAGGAAAGGGTGAGTATTATAAGAAGCACAAGATGAATCTATCTTCAAGTGGTGGGTGTATCCCCAAGCTTAAGGTGAGGAATGATCAAACGGTTAAACCTCCTTCTCATCATTCTCCTTCTAAATTAGGAGAGTTATGTTCTAAGTCCAAGAAAAAGATAGAGAATTGTTCCTTTTGTGGAAAATTTAGGCATACTAATGCATAATGTTTTGTGAATTTTGCATTGGAGAAGCTACAAGAGAGCACAATCTTTCCATTCCTAAGTGTTATTCAATTTGTATAGGGTAAGCTCCATGGATGACTCTATGGTGATGTGCAGACAAATTCCTTTCATGTTGCAGACAACTTATTTGTGCCCCGTGGATGACTCTATGGTGATGTGCTTAGCTATTGTCTGACTAGTGTTTCACCTCATTGGTTGGAGGGAGGGTGAGGTAGTGGTTTCTTCTTATAGGCATAGTGGGACTATGAGGTGGGTCTATGTTGCAAGGATTTTATGACTTGAGTTATCCTAGTTTTTCCATGATGTGTGCTCATGTTATCGTTCAAAGGTATCTTTCTAGGGATTTGATGGGATTTGTGGTTAATGAAGATGAAGAGAATGGGGAGGGTGATGGGAGGGTATATGTTTCCCCTCATATTGATCTTGTAGTTATCCTATTTTGGGTCCCCTACTCCAGTTGCGAAGAGGAAGTTAAGGTAGCTAGAGTCCCATACTCGAGTAGCAAACAATGAGTTGAGGTTTCCTCTGCTAGGAGAGGATGGGTTATTGTGGCTATTTTTTTGTACTGTGCTGGTGGTTCTTGACTGCCTCCCTCCTTTTTGTTGGTTTGGTGTGCAGGTAAAATTTGGGACCTAGGTGTAACCTGTGTTGCATGGTTCTACTTAGGGTTTTTGGTTTCTCCTTTTCCCTAGGATTATCTTCTATCCTAGGGAAGGGGTTTTTGTTTGCTGTCATGCTATTCTTTTTCATGGAGGTGGTTTTCTTAATGGAACCCTGTTTGAAGGCCCTATGCATAGAGGTACACTATTTGTTTCTTGTGACCTTTTGCCTATTTTCTCTACTTGATCTAGTAGGCCACATTGGGTTGTTTTTTATTCCTTATGTGCCCTAGTGTTCATTTGAAGACTTATTGAGTATTTTTCTTCTTGGGTCCAGCCATTTTCTTTATTGCAGTATCCTTTGGCTTGACGTCTCTCTACAACACAGGCTTTCTCTATTTCTCCTTATTGAGGTGGCCCTTCCTTCTGTGGAGGTGGAGATGGATGGTATTGGAGACAACCTCCCTCCTATAGAGGCACAGTTAGGTGTTGTGGTGAATTTTTTGGTGGTCCAGGTGGATAGTTGGTGATGACCTATTTGTAGAGGTCAGTTGGTTGATTGTTTTTTCTCCTCGTTTAGGTCTCTTATTCAACATGTGGTTTTGGGAGCTTTCTTAAAACCTTGTTGTCGAGCAATACGATGTGATTCCATCTCTTGGTTGTTAGACTTTGATTCATGGTTTGAAGCTTTGTTCTCTCTAATGATGGTTTCCAAACTTCATCCCCTATTGAGGTGGGTTCCTATCCTATTCAAGTGGATAGATGCTTTGCTGTTAGAGATACGACTTTCATAAGCTTTGAGGTTTCCATCTTCATCCTTTCTATTTTGGGAGTCATTACAAAATGCATTCCAAAGGTTAGGGGATCCTTTCAAAACCCCCATTTTTCTATTCAACTCTTAAAGGTAATTTTGTGTTTTCGTGTCTGGTTCGATGCTGACAATTTTAAAGGGCCCAGTATAGACTATGCTTGTTTTTAGTTAAGGTCTTAGCTACCTTTTAGCTACTTCAATTATTTGTCACAGTTTAAGGGATCCAGGAATATCCTTGTTGTTTGGCTAAGTGTGTTTGTTAAAGCCTCACCATTTTCTTTAAAGACCTATAGTTTGAGGTTGTAGCCCTGATGGTGTGGCCAACCTAACCAGATCTATTTGATTATGTTTGTGCTAGTGTTTGGCTGGAATTTTTTAGTTAGTTGTGTATGGGCTTTTGATTTTCAATTTTTGTACTCTTTGGTAGTGCATTATTGTGGTTTCCAGATACTGGTAAAATCTAAGGGTTTTAGGTCCCTTCAAAACTAGTTGTAAGGGGTTTTGGGAACCCTCAAAACATGTTTTTTCCTTAATAAAAAAACACAATGATAAATTATAGATAAAATGTACCCCCCCTTGCAACCCCCTATGCAAATTTATCAATGAAAATCTTTTATTACTTAAAGGTTGAGACAAAATTTTCCTAAAAACTCTCCCAGTTGTTGAACACCTTGCAACAAAAAGAGGAGGGGTGCCGACATCATGTTTTAATTGCTATGGGCTAAGGATCCCATAGACTCTGAATAACATCTAAACTTCCTTTTATTGACAAACTTAGAGAATCTACAATATTCATCAAATTATGTACCTTAACTAGCTTCACTCTACCATCCTTAAGAACATATCTAAAAAATTG
Organism: Cryptomeria japonica; assembly: GCF_030272615.1. Classification (NCBI taxonomy): domain Eukaryota; kingdom Viridiplantae; phylum Streptophyta; class Pinopsida; order Cupressales; family Cupressaceae; genus Cryptomeria; species Cryptomeria japonica. The sequence continues at coordinate 8,736,749 of NC_081408.1, forward strand.
ATATGGAACATCAATGTGCTTGGTCTTCTAGAATGAAATGTTTGGTTTTTTAACTAGGTAGATTGCACTTTTACTATCACAATAAACTATCATTGCACCTTTTGGTCAAATATATGAATAAAGTATCTTAAATGCCAAATAGTTTCTTTATAAGCATGAGTATCTACTTATACTATGCTTTGATAGTCTATAACAAAATAATCTATCACTTAACAATATAACTAATTGTACCACTAGATAAAGTAAACACATAAGAAGTGAGAAATATTCTACTATCAACATCTCCTACTTAATTTAAATCCACATAACCATGAAGATTATAGAAATATCATCTCTTATCAAGTTATAATAATAACATGAAAGAATACTCTAAATCACCCTTCAAATATCCAAATAATGTTATAACTACATCCCAATAAACTCTACTAGGATTACACATATATATAAAAGAAATCCAACTAGCTAGACAATTTCTAGTCTATTAGAAACTATAGCATATATCAGACTTCCAAATATAGTTTGGTAAGACACTCAACTTGTGTATTTCATCTCTAATGTGGATATAGGAGAATAAAAAATAGATAATTTTATTCCAACTGTAAAGGCAACATATAATGATGTACAATATTGCCTGTTAAACCTCTCTAAAATTGAATTCACATACATACTCTAGCCTAGGTAGAGCTTTTTATTCAATGGTTAGAGAATTTCTATACCTTTAGATTATGAGAAAGTTACTTATTTTAACGATGTCATAATGTATTGTGTAGATTCCTTATATCTCCTTTAAACTTTGTATCTTCTATTCACTATTGTTCTATTCCCCTCATCATCTTTTTTACTCATTGGCAATTGCCTACTTATATATTTGATTAGGGATGCAACCCTTAAATACATCATTATCTCTCTAGACCAAGTGTCTATATTGTTTATTTCAATCAACAATAACTATATTAAAACTAAATATAGTTTTATTCTATATATATAATATTCACATAATTCAAATTCTAGAATACAATGATTTATTCCCTTAACTATTTTTTCTTAAGTTCTTTTAAAATACTTAAATAATCTTCATTTATGAGTTATTTGTTGGTATCATAACCTTTTTTTTCTTCTAAAAGTATCTTTCTCTTTAAACTAAGATCCCACTAAGGTTATATTAATTAAATAAATAATAAATATTTAATTAATTAATGGATAAGACATGGTAAAATCAATTGTGATCAATTATGTATGGATTTATGTGTCTATACCAAGAATAATGTTGTTACTTTAACATGCCCGCTAATTTCATTTCTCAACTCTGCAACCTTGAAGGCAAAATGTGATATTTTGGATACTTTAGAGCTCATTCAAATCATCACACTCTCTCTTATGCTTAAAAACAAAATCAAATACTCATGGAATAAATTTTATCAACTTAGGATTACATTATGTCATATTCATGGGAGAAGGCCATGTTGATTTAGATGGATTCTCTTCCTAAATGTCATGCTTTAATAGCTCATTCTTCCAAAGGAAAGGGTGAGTATTAGAAGAAGCACAAGATGAATTTATCTTCAAGTGTTGAGTGTCTCCCCAAGCTTAAGGTGAGGAATGATCAAAAGGATAAACCTCCTTCTCATCTTTCTCCTTCTAAATTAGGAGAGTTATGTTCTCAGTCCAAAAAAAATATGGAGAATTGTTCCATTTATGGAAAATTTAGGCATATCAATGAACAACGTTTTATGAATTTTGCATTAGAGAAGCTACAAGACAGCACAATCTTTCCATTCCTAAGTGTTCTTCAATGGGAAAAGGGTAAGCTCCATGGATGACTCTATGGTTATGTGCAAACAAATTCCTTTCATGTTGTAGACAACCTCTTTGTGCCCCGTGGATGACTCTATGGTAATGCGCTTGGCTGTTTTCAGACTGGTGTTTTAGCTCCTTTCTTGGAGGGGGGGCTGAGGTACTGGTTTCTTCTTATAGGTGTGGTGGGATTGTGAGGTGGGTCTATGTTGGAAGGACTTTGTGATTTCAATTATCTGTGTTTTTCTGTGGTATGTGATCATGGTATCGTTTGAAGGTGTCTTGCCAGGGATTCGATGGGATTTGTGGTTGATGATGATGAAGAGAATGGGGAAAGTTAGGGGAGGGTATATGTTCTTCCCTCTTCTTGATCTTGTAGTTATCCTGTTTTGGGTCCCCTAATCTAGTTGTGAAGAGAGAGTTAAGGTAGCTAGATTCCCCTACTCGAGTAGCAAATAATGAGTTGAGGTTTCCTCTGCTAGGAGAGGATGGGTTCTTGTGGCTATTTCTTTGGACTTTGCTAGTGGTTTTTGCATGCCTCCCTCCTTATTTTTGTAGGTTTGGCATGGGGGTAAGGTTTGGAACCAAGGTGCAACCTTTGTTGCATGGTTCTTCTTAGGGTTTTTGGTTTCTCCTTTCCGCTCAAATTATCTCCTATCCTAAGAGAGGGGTTGATTTTTCTTGCCATGCTATTCTCCTTCATGGTGGTGGTGGTCATAATGGAACCCTGGCTGAAGGCCCTAAGGGTAAGGGTGCACTATTAACTTTGTGTGACCTTTGTCTTCTTGGGTCCAGCAATTTTCTTCCTTATAGTATCTTTTGGCTTGACCTCTCTCCGTGACATGGGTTTTCTCTAATTTGCCTTATTGTGGTGGCCCTTTCTTCTTTGGATGTGGAGATGGATGGTATTAGTGACAACCCCCATGTTTTGTGTTCAACTTTTAATGGCTTTTAATGTTTTCTTGTCTATTTGGATGCTGACAGTTTTAAAGGGCCCAATATAGATTGTGGTTATTTTTAGTTAAGGTCTCAGGTAGCTTTTAGCTTCTTGCATTGTTTCTCACAGTTTAAGGGAGCCAAGAATATCCTTGTTGTTCGGCTAAGGGTGTTTGTTAAACCTTCTTCATTTCCTTTAAAGACCTATAGTTTGAGGTTGTAATATTGATGGTGTGGCCAACCTGATTTGTATTAGCTATCTCATAATTTTTTGGCTGGATTTGTTTGATTGTCATTGTGCTAGTATTTGGCTGGAATTTGTTAGTTCAGTCATGTATGGGCTTTTTATTTTCAAATTTTGTACTCTTTGGTAGTGTATTATTGTGGATTCTAGATCCTAGTCAAATCTAGGGGTTTGAGGTCCTTTCAAAACCGGTTGTAAGGGGTTTCAGGTCCCCTCAAAATGTATTTTTTCCTTAATAAAAAAACACAATGATAAAAAATCAATCTATACAATGATAAATTATACATAAAATGTACCCCCCTTGCAACCCCCTATGCAAATTTATCAATGAAAATATTTTATTACTTAAAGGTTGAGACAACATATTCCTAAAAAATCCCCCACTTGTCGAGCACCTTGCAACAGAAATAGGTGGGGTATTGACATCATGTTTTCATTGCTAGGGGCCGAGGAGCCCATAGACTCTGAACACCATCTAAACTTCTTTGTACTGAAAACCTTAGAGAATCTAAAATATTCATCAAATTATGTACCTTAACTAGGTATATTGCACTATGACTATCACAATAAACTATCATTGCACCTTTTATTCCAATATATGAATAATGTCTCTTAAGTTCCAAATGGTTTCTTCACAAGCATGAGTATCTAATTATATTATGCTTCAATAGTTTATAAAGAAACAACCTATCACTTAATCATATAACTAATTGTACCACAAGATAAAGTAAATACATAAGGAGTGCAAAATCTTCTACTATCAACATCACCTACTTATTTTAAATCCACAAAACCATTAATATTATGAAAATATCATCTCTTATAAAATTATAATGATAACATGAAAGATTACTCTAATGCACCCTTCAGAAATCAAAATAATGTTATAACTACATCCCAATAAACTCTAGTAGGATTAGACATATATCTAAAAATAAATCCAACTAGTTAGATAATTTCTAGTGTACAAACTATAGCATATATCAAACTTCCAACTACTATTTGGTAAGACACTCAACTTCTGTCTTCCATCTCTAATGTGGATTGAGGAGAATATAAAATAGATAATTTTACTCCAACTATAAAGGGAACACATAATGATGTACAATCTTCTCTGTTAAACCTCTAAAAAATTGAATTCACATAATTACTCTAGCCTAGCTAGAGCTTTTTATTCAATGGTTAAAATTAAATGAACAATGATTGAAGGTTAAGCTACAAGAAATAGATATTGCAAAAAATGGTGGTGGGAATTAATTGTTCTAAATCAATCAATTAATTATGAATTAACAAATTTAGATTTAGTTGAATAATTTTTAGGATATGGCTAGACTTTTATAAATAAATATAAATTCAATTAAAGCTTAAAAGTGAAGGTTATATTAATTAAATAAATAATAAATATTTAATTAATTAATGGAAGAGAAAAGGTCAAATCAAGTGAGATCATGTATACATTGATTTAGGTGTCTACACCAATGCCCTATAATGAGATTTCTCAAATCTCCAACCTCCAAGACAAAATTTGATATTTTGGATACTTTAGAGCTCATTGAAATGACCACATTGTCTCTTGTGCTTAGAAACAAAATAAAATACTCATGGAATAAATATTATCAACTTAGAATTACATTATGTCATATTCATGGCAACTCAACTAGTTGTAAACCAAACTATGTGTTTCTATCAGGCTAAGGTAATTTTTCTAATTTTGGTGACCTTAGTTTTTCTCTTCTTAATTATTTTTGTATCTTATACTATTAACTTTCTTCATCAAAAATAAAAAAATTAATGCTAAAACAATGGTTAGTGTAAGAACTAACCATCAATGACACTTTCATTTCTTATACCATTTATGACAAATCCCCTTCTTCGAACTTCACTTCTTGGAATATGGTTGTTGCAAGAAAATGATACAATATTATTATTATCTTGGCAAAGGTGGCATTCTTAATTACACTAAAAAATTTCATATTCATAGATGCACATATACAAGAATATTTCTCAATACATTCTTATTTCTTATGTCTTGTACCATCACAAATAAAATGACCTTAAATATTGTTGCTCGACAAAGGCAAAAGCTATTATTTCTCTACAATTGGCATATATTAGTGCTTGTGAACTATTCAATGGAAAAATGCATATGAAAAACCCTCTATATAAAATATCATTGGAAAAAATGAAGTAAGATTCCCATGAATTTTTCAAGAAATATCCCCAATGTAAACATAACAATATTATATATTCTCCTATTTAAGAACTTCCACCTCTTTATTGACCTTGGCCTTTATAATAAGATTTCTTCTCCTAGTTTACACCTTTATCATTATAATGATTGACCATTGGAAAAGTGAGGGGGAGAAATTGTAATCAAATTTGGTACTGATAAGGTCATATGCAATGTTTGAATGGAAAATATTATTTTGAATTTGAACTTTTCCTTTATTTTCAAATACAGTAATAACTCTTCTTTCAAGAATTATTAAGTGAAGAAGTTTATTGATATGATCCATACCCAACATCACTTCTCTACTCTTTATAATCCAATTGACAAGTTGATAGTTCACTCAAAATAAATGAATTATTTTATGTAAACTTGTTGATCAACAAAGTTAAAATTGGCATCCATATCATCTTACCCTATAGACCTACTATACTTGCATTTTTTTTGGATGTGTACATCTCGTTTGATATATCATCTTAAAGTTATTATGCCTCTAAAGATGAAAATTTATTCTCCTAAATTCTTTCTTCACCTAGTCATTCATGAAACTATGTAAAATGAGAATCACCACCAAGAAATTAAGATGTCTAATGAGATTGTGTGAATGTTTTTCTACAAATGAGTCTTCCACATGCAACTTTTATGACCTTATAATCAACCTGTTTTCCATTACTCTTTCCATAGTAAAATAAAACTAATGCAATGCACATTCAAAAGACAGTTTCTGAGGGAAACTTATGTCATATTCACTTCTATCTATGGATACAAAACAACACTTGAAGGAACCTCCTAATACTTGTCACCTTCAACAATTTTGTGTGTGATCATTTTCTATTTTCTCAATTTCAATTCTTAATATTTCTATTCAAGTTGCATGTATATATGGCCTATTTCGCTATATATGTTCCACAAGACTTATCGATTTGTGAAACACGTCAATCATGATGTCGTTTTTGTAAACATAGTGCTTGTACATCTGAATGTTATGGGTACCTCTATGCTCCTTCATTTTCCTTATATATGCTATGGTGCTCCATTCTTTCCAAAACATGTGTTTAAATGAAACTTCACATTTCAATTCATATGTATGTTTTCTATTTCTTTATGTATGTTATAAACTCTTAATAGTATTAATAATTTGTAATGATATTACCCTTTGTATTTCTTAATTAAGTAGCTATTAAAAATGATATTTCTATTCCTTTATTATGTTTCTTATCTATCTAAGTTTCTTTCTATTATTTACATGTGATTAACTTGAATCAATAATTTATTTTTATTTCTTAAACAATTACAAAATAGATCAAAGTATCATCGAAAAATCACATCTATTTGTTTCTATATCATAATCATATAAAAACCACATCATCACATAAACACAAAAATCAAATCATTCATAAAAATGTCCTTGCAATAATTAATTATCCGTATATGCATACGATATATCCTCAATCTCTAACGATTATGACAAAATATGAGGACAGAATCAATATTCTCTTACGGCTATGACATAATATGAGATCAAAATTTCTAGGTGGTATACGATTTGGAGGCTACAATAAAACGAACCCTTCTCGGTGCCCCTCTGCTTGCCTTAATGCCTCTGTCAAGCTACCATTCTCCATTGTCAATGCATCCATCCTCTGCGATACTTGTATATCTACTACTCTCATCTCATGATGAAGTGTCTCCAGCTCTCCTCGCACACGATCTTGCTCTGCTTTGAGTGCATCTACCTTAGCACATAGTTGTTGCACACGATCTTGCTCTACTTTGAGGGCATCTATCTTGGCACACAATTGTTGCACATGATCTTGCTCCACTGTAAGTGCATCTATCTTAGTACATAGTTGTTGCACCTCTGTCTGATGAAGTTTCTCGAGCTCTCCTCGCACACGATCCTGCTCCACTTTAAGTGCATCTATCTTAGCATATAGTTGTTGTACCTCTATCCGCATTTGTCTCTCCCTCTCGCGAGCCTCATCATGTTGGATCTGCAGACTATCCCAATCTGCTTGAGCTTGGTGTCTCTCACTTAGGGCCCAATCTCTCCCAACCTCTGCCCTTGCTACTCTCTCATAAAGTTGATCCCTCTCTACCATAGTAGCATATTTCTGTAGCATATCAAGTCACATCAAACCGTAATTCATTTCTAAATGCATACTCATCTATATCTATAAAAACTCTGTGCGCAGAGAAAACATATTTGATTTATGTTAATCATGCATTTGCTACACTCAAAGTTGACTTGACATTTTCTAATCTTAATATATTGCTCAATGTGTTTATCAGATGAATTTACCATTACATTTAGAAGTCTTCAGATATGTGATCTAATGCTGGTCGAGATATTAAAAGCAAAATAAAACATTTCAAGGCAGCCTATAATCTCTGCCAACATTCCGAAACCTAAGAAACCTTCAAGGTTCACCATAACCTAACTAAATATTTATCAAACAGTAAATGACAAATCATAATGCAGTAACTATACGAAAGAGAGACTTACGAATTAGTGAAGGTCTAGGAGTTGTTACAAATTGCGTCTGAAGACAATAAGTGAAAACGGGGATATGCTGCGGAATTAGTAGTGGAAGTTGGTCGTGATGAAAATGGCACGGTTACAGCAGCAGAAGTAGTGGTATGTGCTAGGGCAGTTGCACCGGTGGTCGAAGAAGACGAAGCATCGCTACAAAACACAGGTGACAGTTGAGATGCAGAGGACGATTGAGTCGTTGAAGAAGTTGCCGGAGTAACAAAATTCGAAGTAGAATTTCCAGCCGGAGTATTGAAAGGCGTGGGTGGAGTAAATGCTATGCCCGGAGTGTTGAAAGACACATCCGCATCCAGTACAGAAGATTGCGCTGGGATTGCAAAGAAAGGCGTAGGTGGACAAACCGTAGGAGCGCCGAAGAGAGGCGTAGGTGGACAAACCGTAGGAGTGCCGAAGAGAGCCGTAGGCCGGTAAGCTGCACTGCTGCCGAGGAAAGGCGCGGGACCGGGGAAGAAAGAAATAGGCCCATAAGTCGCAGTGCCAGAGAAGGATGGTGCAGGCGAGCAAGCTGCAGTGGTGCCAAAGAAATTAGGCCTAGGCACGTAACCCGAGGTGCTGATCAATGGAGTCCCAGGCCCGTAAGCCGCAGCATCGCCGGAGAGAGGCGTAGGTGCATCAGCTGCAGTGACACCGAAGAGAGGTGTTGGTGGCGAAGAAGCCGAAGATCCAAACATGAAAGGAATTGATGAACTCCTGGGTGATAGAGAGTGTTCAAATCCTCTGGTCGCCATGGCCAAAGCACGAGTAATAGGGAGAAAATATTAAAATTGAAAACTGAAGCCTTTAGACCTTAGGGTTTTGTAAAACAAAAAATATGTTGTTCCTGTACGCCTGTGACTTGATTTGGTTTGTTAAAACATTCTGGACTGGGATTTATATGATATCATAGGACACCGGTTGGGTTGGGTTGGGTTGGCCGACCATATAATGATAGAGGACTTATTATTTTTTATTTAAAAAAATATCTTAATGATTCCAAGGGGAAACAAATTATCTTCAATTTATGTAATGTAGGGGTGAGTACATATTTGTGGTAATTCTTAATTATTATTATTTTAATTATATTTGTGTCATAAAAATTATAACTTTGATTTCAATAAAAGTTTGGGCAGGAGAGTCTCGGCGAGCAAGGGCGGGAGCGACAGAGATAGGGGTTGTTGAAGGAGATGGAGATGACACATGTGACAAGGAGAAGGTTGGAGCCGCTTCTCCCTGCCAACATATGGGCCCTGTTTGGTGTATTTGGCCCAGGGATCTGTGGAGTTCGAGGTTTTTTGGGTGGAATCTTGCCTGTTCCTCCTGTTCTCAGCCCACGCATGATGTCTGGGAGGTGTGCAATGTTTTTCCTGCATGGCCATTTGGTGGGTGCTTATTTGTGGGTTGTTGCTCGGACTCGACTTGACTCTGGAGTGCAGCCATTGGCATGGCATGGATGTTTGTGTTGGTAGCAACACTGGTTAGTGGTCTATGGTTATATGCCCCAGGACAATGCTTGGTGATGTGGGTAGCTTTGGGATTCTTATTTTTGTGCCCCTCCTTTTGGGTTGGGCGTTTTCTTCCTCTTCTTCATTATTGGGCATTTTTATTTTATTTCTCTAAGGGTTTGGATGAGGGGAAGGAGGAAATTCAGGGATCCCAAGTCTTTTCAAGTTTTGCACATGTGCTCCAATGCCTATTTTGAGTTGTTCGTTGTGCTATTTCAAAGAGCTTTGTTATCTTTACATATTTTTGGCTATCCTATTGTGGATCTTCACATGTTTGGCTCACGGATGTTTTCCCTTTCAAATGCTAATTACTCTCCTCGGTTATTTTCAGTTCTTACTATTGAGGTGGCCATGCCTTCTTTTCAGGTGGAGATGGCTAGTATTGGTGATAACTTTCCTCCTATTGGAGTGGAGCTTGATACTGCAGATGATGTTGGGAGGTATTGGTGGGAGGTTATTGTTGATTTCCTTGGTGGCTAGCCTGATTCTGATTATGTTTTTCTAGTTGTTTTCTCTCCTTTCGCTCCTATTGAGGTGGTATTTTTGGAGAGTCTTTTGATCTCAATTTTGGTCTTAAGTTTGAGGTTATGGGCACCTTTCCAAAACCCTTAAAGGTCTCTTATTATCCCCTTGCCTATTGTCATAAATCTCATTTCGAGATATTTTGCCCTCCTATAGAGGTGAAGTGGCTACATGGGTTATGGGCTAAGGGTCTCTTTAGAAGGCTATTGTTTGTGTTGTTGGTTAAGGGAGTCAATCAAAACCCTTATGGTTTTCCTTGTAGAAGGTTTTTCTAGCTTTGTCAAAACCCTATATCCTAGATCACGATTGAGGGAGCCTATAAAATACCTATTGCTAGTTGTAGGAGCCTTCTAAAACCCACTTTCATGATTGGGGGAGCTTGGAAAAACCCCATGTCTCTTGTTCTTGCTAGGGACAAACTAAATGGTGAAAGTTTTCAAGTGCAAAATTTGGCTAGTTCTTGTTTTTGGTTAGGTCCAGGCCATTGTTCTGGCCTGGAGAAGCTATTACAGGTTATGAGAGCCTCGAAAAACCATTCTTGTTGGCTAAGGGTGCCTGATATACCCTCAATCTATTGTTTTTGAGATATTTTGTTTGCTATTTTAGGTCATTTGTTCTACTAGCCTGATTTGTAATGGTTCATTCCTAGGTAATGTTTAGCTAGTGTTTGGTGGGTGGTAGGTGTTGTGTTTGTTCTCTTCCATCCTTTGCACCCTTTGTTATATGATCTAGACACCAGTAAGTCCAAAAGGTATCATATCAACTCTAAAACTTGCGGTTTACTTCCAAGTAGACCAGTTTATTTATTGTGGGCAACTCTTTGTTATAAAGTGTTTTGAGGGCCCTTCGAAACCTATTTTATCCTAATCAAAAACTTTCATTTCAATTAACTGATATTCAATTATATAATATTAATTATACTTCTAACTTTTATAAAATAAAATTAATAATTAGTTAAGTTATTTAGTTTTGGTATTGTCCATCTGAATTAAGTATTTCTCACCTTCATCGTATATTTTTTACAACAAAAAACTAAAATCTAAATTATTATATGCATAAAAATAAAATGTCATGTGAAAAAATTTATTTTCATCTCATTAGTTAACTACATCTAGAAATTATAAATTTCTTCCCTTAAAAGTTAACATGATAGTCTCTTACAAATTTTATTTTCCTTCACAAGTTTGACTTCCTCTTCTAGTAGAAACTTCATCCTCACACTTATTATGTATTAAATTGATAATTCGTTATCATGCTTTTTAATTGAAATGCTAATTATTGGATTTCATTGAACGAAAAAAAAAAAGAGATTTTTGGAAATCAACTCAAAAGCTTCTTTCCTTGTAGTTAACTATGCCTACAAATTACAAACTTTTTCTTCCCCCAGAAGATGACTTCATCTTCAACTAAAAAACTTTTTCCTCTCGTTTTGCTATTAATTAAATTAAACAATTCATCATTATCCTCATTCAGTTGAAATGATAATTCTCCAATTCCATGGATCCAAAAATTGCCTATCAATATCAAATTTTATTGCAACAAAATCCAAGGATGCAATCTCAAATGGATTATCAATCATTTTGATTGTTGTATAATAGATGTATTCACCATTTTTGTTTTAGAGGCATGACACTCTCTCATTTTGATCTTTCCTAGGAACTAATTATCTTATTTTATTTCTATAGAATATCTTTCTAATGCATTAAGCCCTAAGACAATGTTGTTGGAGCAAGATATACTATTAATGGCTTACCAATGATTTATCTAAAACATTAATCTTTTTTTTTCTAATTGATTAAAGTGGGATAGTCTCAAACGTTTACATAATTACTACAAAGAAACTACTTGAGCCTCATGAGGGATGAGAACCCAACATAAGAAAAAAATGAATATGAAAACTAATAGATAAGTAGAACCATATCAAAATGCAACTAGACAGCAAAAAACCAGACAACAAACCACCCAACAAAGACACAAAGAAATAGTCTATTATGTGGGGGTATTATCTATCCCAATGCAAGTGCTAGTTATAATATAATATAAAAATTATAATGAAAAAATAGATTTTTCTTAAAATATAGTTTTATTTACATAAAACTAATCATAGTTCAATCTTTGTAATAAAAAAAAGCAAGAATGGAGAATTTGCAGGAAGAAATTGGAAATAACAACAATGGCAGAAATGGAGATGCAAAAGAAGATGGAATCAGTGGGGAAGAGGATAAATGTAAGGAAAATTATCATTATGGTGTACAAATGATTGATCTTTCAAAAGAAGTTGCGGTTGATAGAGAATTAATGAAAACCTTTAAAGTTATTTGTAGATTCAATGTGCCAAAAAAAGATAGGCATACAATACATAGATGGATCAGGATTCATGGAGAACTTAATTTAATTTAAAATTCATTCCAAAAGGATTTTTCATTATAATATTTGCCAACCATGAGGAAAATGAGAAAATTATTTAGGGAGGCTTATGGATGATGAAGGAAATTTCATTATATATACAAAATTGGACTCCTAATCTTAATTTGATAATGTCAAGAATCCTTACGAATCTTAAGTGTGGATTAGACTATATAATTTGATAATTGAATACTGGTTGGAGAAAATTGGAGCAAAACTAGGGACTATAATGGATGTTTATGTATATTTGGGTTATGGAGACTCTTTGATATGTGATAGAATAGAGATTGTAGTGATAAGGAAACTTAGGAAAGAAGTTAGGTTGTGTGCATGGAAGAAACATTGGATTTTGTAGGTTGAAATTGAACAACAAAAATTCTTCTACCTCTAGTATCATCATAGGGATCATAGATTCTAAAAATAGTATGGGTTTGAAGATGGCACCAAAGTGGATTCCAAAAAGAAAGGACATAACCCTAATCAAATGTCGGGCCCTAAGATTGAACTGCTCCGTCGGCACAACTATCACACCTGGAAGCTCAAGATGTTATAATTGTTGCACTCATGAGGTCTTTAGTAGTTGTTGGATATTGAGCAATCCAAATTCACCAATCCATTTGAGTAGTTTGTCCATAGAAGCAAAATAGATGAGGCAATAGGACTCATCGGTACATTTATGCACGTTAGATAATTTGTTGTTTCACATTGTTCTGTGTACAACACCTAAAGAAGTATGGCATAAGCTTTCTGACTTGTATGGTAAGGTCAACCAATTTAAGATCTTCTAGCTTGAAGCCAATATCACTTCTCTTGCTCTAGATGCATTTCCCTCTACTTAGGATTTACTTGCATCTTTCCAAACAATTTTGTCTGAACTGAAAGGTTGTGGCCATGCCAAACAAGACAAGGATTGTATTTTCTTAGTCTTGTCTAAACTTAGAGGTCATTTCCAAATGTTTTCCTCTACCTTCTATTCTACAATGGATTTTATGGGAGAAGACCATAAGATGTCTTATTTTTGAGGTATTTTATGATTGTTTGACTAGGGAGTAGGCCATGTTGATTTAGATGGATTCTCTTCCTAAAAGTCATTCTTTAATGGCTCATTCTTCCAAAGGCAAGGGTGAATATAAGAAGAAGCACAAGAGGAATCCATCTTCAAGTGGTGAGTGTCTCCTCAAGCTTAAGGTAAGCAATGATCAAAAGGATAAACCTCCTTTTCATCCTTATCCTTCTAAATTAGGAGAGTTATCTTATAAGTCCAAGAAAAAGATGTAGAATTGTTTCTTTTGTGGATGCACAATATTTTGTGAATGTTGCATTGGAGAAGCTATGAGGAAGCATAATCTTTCCATTCCTAAGTTTTCTTCAAGGGGAAAAGGGTAAGCTCTCCCAACTCACTCTTTATCTTCTACCGATTCTAGTTGGATTCTTCATTTTGGTGCTTCTCACCACATGAATCATGTTGTGGATATTCTTTATTCTCTTTTTGATAGTCCTACTTCACACATTGCTACTAGGATTTCTTCTTGGATTAGAGATTTGAGGACAAGCTCAAATAAAATTTAGGATGGTAGTATTCATGATGTTCTTCTTGATCTTGATATCTTGCAAAATCATCTTTCCATTTACTAAATTTCCAATCATGGTGATGGAAGGCTCGTTGAGTTATCTCCTACTGAAGTAACTATTCAAGAGATGAAAGATCCTGAGAAGTTCATTGCTACAAATATAATTGATCATGCATCTTGTTTGTATAGGTTTGATGAATTTAATTCTTCATCATGACCATCCCTTATTGTTCATAGTGATTCTATGAACAAGATTTGGTATGACATTTTGGGCTCCAAAATTATAGACATTTTCAACAGATGAGCACATAAAATTTGCTGATTTGTCTCCCTCAAATATTTTGCTTAGATGGTGTTTGTCAAGATTGTGCTCTTGGAATAAATAATATAGATCTCATTCCTAATGGTATGGCCACACGTGCTTCGACACCAATTGAGTTGGTGCAAAGTGGCCTTATGTCATTCCCCTCTTTAAATTTTTAAGGGTCAAGTATGTGCTCACCTTTATTGATGACTTCTCTAGGTGAACATGGGTGTAATTTTTGATGTACAAGAATGATATTCTTTGATATTTAATGATTTTCCTTGCATTTGGGGGGAAGTAGTCAGAGCATTCCCTTCAAAAGATTCACATATATAATGGGGGGACTATGTCAATTAGGCATTCCATTAATTATGCAAACTAAATTAAAAATTGTATGCCTCACAAGGCAGTATGAAACATGACTCTTGGGGAGGCTTGGTCTCATGTCAAGCTTAAAGCTTCCTTTTTCATAGTATTTGGTAGTGATGCATAGAAATTCATTCCAGATGGTCAGCATGAAGCAATGGATAATAGGATTCAATATTTCATCTTTGTTGTCTATTGTGTATATGTAAAGGTATGTCATTTGTTTGATCTTGTCACTCGAGAGGTACATTTTTTCCAATGTCTAGATTCATGAGTCCTTCACTTCAATGGATTTGACACCACAAGATTCTTCCTCCCTTCTTCCAAGTTCTTCTTTTGATGATGTTTTTCTTCCAAAGGATGATGACTTTGATTCTCCTGATGATGTTGCTCTTAAAGATGGTATTGTTATAGTTGTTGATATTACTTCATCTTTATCTTCTCCTCCACCTGCACCTAGTCGACCTTTATGGGATCATATAGTCATTCTGGATGTTGGTTCTCCTACATTTGATCCTACAACTACTCACCACACTCATTCCCAAAATTTAGATATCAATGTTTATATTCATGCAGTACCGATCCACAAAAGATTATAGATGCTTCTATTATTCGAGAATGGGATAGTGTTGTGGCTATGGAGTATTCTTCTATGATGAAGAATCATACTTTGGATTTGGTTCCTCTTCCTAAGGGAAGGTTGGTTTGCTGTAAATGGGTTTATCATACCTAATTTGCAGTTTATAGTTCTAAATTAAAAAGTATAAGACTCGTGTAATGGCTAAGGGCTTTTCTGAGGCTATAGGTATTGACTATTCTGAAACCTTTTCCCCTATACCCAAGATGTATTCCATTCTTCTTGTACTTTCTATTGTTTCATCTAAGGGTTGTTCAGTGTATTAGATGGATGTGAAGACTACATTCTTACATGATGATCTTCAAGAGAAGATCTATATGTAGTAGCCACGAAGCTTTGTGTGGTCATAATGGAATCCTAGCTAAACACCCTTAGGGTAAGGGTGCACTATTTACTTATTGTGACCTTTTTCCTCTTTCTCTGCTTGATGTAGCAGACCACATGGGGTTATTTTTTCATTGCTTATGTGCCTTGGTGTTTATTTGAAGACTTATTAAAGGTTTTTCTTCTTTGGTCCAGCAATTTTCTTTCTTGCAATATCTTTTGGCTTGACCTCTCTTTGTGACATGGGTTTTCTCTAGTTTGTCTTATTCTAGTGGCCCTTCCTTGTTTGGAGGTGGATATGGATGGTATTGGAGACAACCCTCCTATTTTGTGTTGAACTCTTAATGGTTTTTGTGTGATTTCTTGTCTGGTTGGATGTTGACAGTTTTAAAGGGCCCAGTATAGATTGTGGTTATTTTTGGTTAAGGTCTCAGCTAGCTTTTAGCGTCTTGCATTGTTTCTCACAGTTTAAGGGAGACTGGAATATCCTTGTTGTTCAGCTAAGGGTGTTTGTTAAACCCTCTTCATTTTATCTAAAGAACTATAGTTTGAGGTTGTAATATTGATGGTGTGGCCAACCTGATTTGTATTGCCTATCTCTTAATTTTGTGGATGGATTTATTTATTTGTCATTGCACTAGTGTTTGGCTGGAATTTGTTAGTTCAGTCATGTATGGGCTTTTGATTTTAAACTTTTGTATTCTTTGGTAACGTATTATTGTGGATTCCAGATCTTGGTAAAATCTAGGGGTTTGAGGTCCCTTCAAAACTAGTTGTAAGGTGTTTCAGGTCCCCTCAAAACCTATTTTTTCCTTAATAAAAAAATATAATTATAAACAATCAATATTTACAATGATAAATTATACAAAAAATGTACCTCCCTTGCAACCCCCTATGCAAATTTATCAATGAAAATATTCTATTACTTAAAGGTTGAGAAAAAATTTTCCTAAAAAATCTCCCACTTGTCGAACACCTTGCAATAAACATAGGAGGGGTATTGACAACATGTTTTAATTGCTAGGGGCCAAGGAGCCCATAGACTCTGAACACCATCTAAACTTCTTTGTACTGACAACCTTATAGAACCTAAAATATTTGTCAAATTATGTACCTTAACTAGCTTTACCCTACCATCCTCAAGCACATATCTAAAAAAATGATATTTAACATCAATGTGCTTGGTCTTCTAGAATGAAATGTTTGGTTCCTGACTAGGTATATTGCACTATGACTATCACAATAAACTATCATTACACCTTTTAGTCCAATATATGAATAAAGTCTCTTAAGTTCTAAATTGTTTCTCTAATTGCACCACGAGATAAAGTAAACACATAAGAAGTGAAAAATCTCATACTATCAACATCACCTACTTATTTTAAATCCACATAACCATTAATATTATAAAAATATCATCTCTTATCAAATTATAATGATAAAATGAAAGAATACTCTGAAGCACCCTTCAAATATCCAAATAATGTTATAACTACATCCCAATAAACTCTAGTAGGATTAGACATATATCTAAAACTAAATCTAACTGGTTAGACAATTTCTAGTGTACAAACTATAACATATATCAAACTGCCAACTACTCTTTGGTAAGACACTCAACTTGTGTCTTCCATCTCTAATGTGGATTTTGGAGAATATAAAATAGACAATTTTACTGCAACTGTAAAGGGAACACATAATTATGTACAATCTTGTCTGTTAAACCTCTATAAATTGAATTCACATAATTACTCTGGCCTAGCTAGAGCATTTTATTAAATGGTTAAAATTATATGAACAATGATTGAAGGTTAAGCTACAAGAAATAGATATTGGAAAAAAAAGTGGTGGGAATTAATTAGTCTAAATCAATCAATTAATTAGGAATTAATAAATTGAGATTTAGTTGAATATTTTTTGGGATATGGCTGGACTTTTTTATATAAATATAAATTCAATTAAAGCATAAAAGTAAAGGTTATATTAATTAAATAAATAAATAATATTTAATTAATTAATGGATAAGAAAAGGTTAAATCAAGTGTGATGATGTATACATTGATTTAGGTGTCTACATCAATGCCCTATAATGACATTTCTCAACTCTCCAACCTCCAAGACAAAATTTGATATTTTGGATACTTTAGAGCTCATTCAAATGACCACACTCTCTCTTATGCTTAGAAACAAAATCAAATACTCATGGAATAAATATTATCAACTTAGCATTACATTATGTCATATTCATGGCAACTCAACTAGTTGTAAACCAAATTGTGTATTTCTATCAGGCTAATGTAATTTTTCTAATTTTGGTGACCTTAGTTTTTCTCTTGTAAATTATTTTTTAATCTTATACTAGTAATTTTCTTCATAAAAAATAAAAAAATTCCCGCTAAAACAATGGTTAATGTAAGCACTAACCATCAATGACACTTTCATTTCTTATACCATCAATGACACTTTCATTTCTTGGAATATGGTTTTTGCAAGAAAATAATGCAATATTATTATTATCTTGGCAAAGGTGGCATTCTTAATTACACTTAAAAAGTTCATATTCATAGATGCACATATACAAGAATATTTCTGAATACTTTCTTATTTCTTATGTCTTGTACTATCAGAAATAAAATGACCTTAAATGTTGTTGCTCGACAAAGGCAAAAACCAGTATTTCTCTACAATTGGCATATAATAGTGTTTGTGAACTATTCAATGGAAAAATGCATATGAAAAATGCTCTATATAAAATATCATTGGCAAATATGAAGTAAGACCCCCATGACGTTTTCAAGAAATATACCCAATGTAAACATAGAAATATTATCTATTCTCCTATTTAAGAACTTCCACCTCTTTATTGATCTTGGCCTTTATATTAAGATTTCTTCCCTGGTTTACACCTTTATCATTATAATGATTGACTATTTAAAAAGTAATGGGGAGAAATTCTACTCAAATTTGGTACTAATAAGGTCATATGCAATGTTTGAATGGAAAATATTATTTTACATTTTAACTTTTCCTTTATTTTCAGATAGAGTAATAACTCTTCTTTCAAGAATTTGTAAAGCGGAAAATCGAACCCCAGGTGTTCCCCCACTCCACTCCAAGGAGAGAGAAAGGAGGTCACTAGGATTGACGGTTTTCACTTAGGAGGGACTTTACATTCAAAAGAGAGGTTGAAACTCACAAGATCCAATCCCACAAAATGCAAGATTGGATTCTAAATTAGTTTCAAGGGTTGAAACAGCAAGGCTACCCTCTTTTGTAAAGAATGTAGATAGAAGGATTGAACTAGGAGTGTATGTGAAAGTAAGAAATATTAGCTTGCAGACAGAAATAGAAACATAGGATGAAGCTGCGGACCTGGAATTAGCAGTAAAATGTCGAGACAATTCTGTCTTGCAAATTTGAGCAAAAGTTGATGGGACGATGGTGCTCGACGTCCACACGGTCCTCCAAAAAATCCGCGAAATGAAGGGGGATCTGTTCGTCTCTGCACAAAGGTTCCAGATCTTCAATTACAGCCGCGTACCTGCAACCTACACACAGAAAAGAGAGGACAATTGGGGGTTTAGGGATTAGGGGTTTGCCTTTAGGTCAAACCCCAGTTTTGGAATTAACCAAGAAATGAGAATGCTGTAAATGTAAATGTTTGTAATGTAAACAAGTATTGATACCTTGTTGTAAGAATGTTTGTATTCTTACATGCGAAGGTGTAATGTTGTTGTATGTTGTATGTTTGTAAGTGATCTCCTCTTCAATGGTTGAATCCTTGTCTTGAATGCAACACTTAGCCTTGAATGGAGACTTAGAATGCTCAATTGCTTGAAGGAATGCTCGAATGCTTGAATGTTTGAATGTTTGCCTAGCGCTTCCGCCTCTTGTACACATATGTCCTTCCTCTTCAAAATGGGAGAGGAAATGTAGTTTATATACTTGTCAATTAGGGTTAAAAGACTGATTTTTCCAACCTTGGGCCGACCTAGAAAGATTATTTTCCAAATTGCAAACTTGAAGACCCGAGACCCAAAAGAGACCGGGCCCAAAATAGGGCCAGGGACCAGGGCGCTGGGCGCCATGGTCCCACCTCCCGGGATAGTAGGGTACAAGGAAGGATCAGGCCAAGGTGCAGAAATATGCAGTTTTTGATGTCATAAACAAGTTTCGGGGTCTCCATTCAGGTTCAGTGTTGCGTCATCATCATGAAGACCCAAATGCAGTCGAAATTGCAAGTGTTGCAATTTTAGGATGCTACATTTAGGCCCCACTTTAGCGGGAGTATAAGCGTACGCCCATACTTCGAGTAAAGTACAAGGAAACAACATTGAAAGACTTTCACCACGTCAAGGAGGCAAGATACACCAAGCCCCCAGTGGACTAAGGATCTTATGACTTCGATTAACAAAGTAAAAGGGAAGATCACGAGGGAGAACCATGACTGTCAGTAGTAAGGTTCCCTCACTATGAGTCATGCAAAAAATACTAAAAATTTTCAAGGCAAAGCTAAGTTTGTCAAGAAATTTTCAAGTATCTTGAAGAGATATGGACGGGGTGTATGCCCCCCTACGTTAAAGCGATCGCACATGCCTCATCGGGGGTGATTTATTTAAGGTAGTGATACACATAAGAAATGAGAAGGGAAAGGAGCACGTTATCACAAAGATTTAGCCCCCAAGTGTGAGATAAACCCAAGGATAATAGACACAAAATACAAAGCACGAGGTGACTTCACTTTCCTCAGGGTCAGTATGCTGTATGATAATTCATGTATATCATATGTATGTATGCATAATTGTTCTTCATTCCCCAATCAAGGAAGGTCACCTAGAAGAAGGGAACACATGTGTCTTTTGAGTCAACATGAGAGAGACCAAAGGAGATCTCAATGCTTTGCATTGTCCTCAAGTAGACAACACTAAGGACAACAAATGGAAGAATGAGAATAACACATAGAAGAAGTAACAAAAGAAAGATAGGAGGAGAGAGTCTGCTATGCTAATGAAACTAGTCTAGCACGTCATCTACCCCCCGATCTTGCTGATCAATATTTCGGGAAGGCAGGAAACACGGTAGAGGAGGAACATCCAACACAGCAGATGGAGCTATCACAAGATCCAAACAAGGGCTATGTTCATGTTCCAAGACACGTTGTTCTTGTCTAGGAGCTAGGATAAGTGCTTTAGAAAATTCGTTAGATAAATGGTTATCAACATCAACATATTCATATTCACTATCAGAAGCAAGAGAAGTAACATTTTCATCATGAATAACATTTTCATCTATATCATCATCAAGATTTATAAAAATAGGATCTTTAACTCGCACAAGATCAAGACCATCATGCATCTTATGTTTAGGAGATTTTGGCTCAATTTTTGGCTGAGGAGAAAATGGAATAATACTAGTTGAAGGTGTTTTTGAAGATTGCAAAGTTTGAGAAGCAGCTGCACAAGCTCTAAGACGACGCTTTCGTTGGTGTTTGCGCACAGAATGATTTCGTCTAGTCTTAGTAGGAAGTTGAGAAGATTGAGGAGGAGGAATGTTCTCATCCTTATCACTTGGGTGTTTAGGTTGTGGTTTCTTAGGATGGATAATAGGAGAAGAGGAAGGAGGAGGAACTGCTCCATATAAAGGAGGAATATTTGGTTTAGGAGGGAGACCAAGTCCATCATGGCGAGGAGGTATAGGTCTACTTTTAGAAAGTTTATTAGACATAGGCATAGTCACATCCATAGGAATGGGTTGGGAATCTTCTTGAGGAAAGACATTAGTTTTATCTTTCAAAGGAAGGACTTCCTTCTCAAGAACGATAGGAATATCAAGTTTGGGTGTTCGAGGTTCACTTAGAGATAGGATCATATCTTTTTTCCACTTTTGATAAGATTTGAAAAGATGATCACTTCGCAGTGGAAGAGATTGGAATTGTTTAGGCCAAAAATAATCAATAGGGACACTAGAAGTTCTTTCAGCTAGTTTAAAGAGACTATGATTGATAGTAACAAATTCACCATTATGGGGAAATTTCAAACACTTGTGAATAGGAGAAGTAATAGCTTTCATGGAAGATAGCCAAGGATAGCCAAGCTTCACACAAAATTGTTCGGATGATGGGATAATAGCAAAGCTTACATCAAGGGATTTGTTATGGACCTCAATAGGTAATGTAATAGAACCAATTGCAGGAGAAGAAAATGCATCAAATAATTTCACAACCACATTTGTTTTTCATAGATCACTTGATTCAATTGTAAAGTAAAGAGAAATTCTTCAGTAATAACATTAACCATGCAAGAAGGATCAATAAGAACTCCACGACAAGGTGTATTTTGGACTTTTGCAACTATATATAAAGGACCATCAGGTGCCCTGATAGTTTCACTGGAATCAAATGTGATGGAAGGTTCTTTAGGGATTTTCTGCTGCTCTACAAAGTTAATCACATTCGGAGTCATAGACACAAGACCATCAGATGAGAAAGAGGAATCATTAGTCTCAATCGCATTAGAGGTATGAGAAGGTAATGGATTAGTAAAAATCTTAAGATTTTGGTTAGGAGGAGCTACAGATGTGTTGCCTTTATCATTCACACTAGAAACAGAGATAGTATTATTATCAATCAAATCTTGAATTTTACCCTTTAAAGCAAAACATTTTTAAGTATCATGCCCAGGTTGATGATGAAATTGACAAAAAGATTTGTTATCAAAATAGGGTGAATTAATATTTGCAGGATCTATTTGCTTTATAGGAGGGAGAGTAAGCACATTTTGTTCCAATAACTTATTCATAATACTATGCAATGATTCATTCAAAGGAGTAAACTTTCTTTCTTTCTTGAAAAACTTAGAAATAGGAGGCACACCTGATGCTGCATTCACATTGTTGTTGATGATGTTTTCATTGAACTTAAAGGACTCTCTGTTCGGTTTAAACTTCCCAAATGGTTTTTGACTAATATCACCCTTATCACTCGGAGCCATAGGATTTGCTTGTTCCATTTGACTCATAGTCAGTTGATAATTGTGAAGAGTCGTACACAACTGTTGGAAAGAAGTAAACTCAGAAAACAGAAGTTTTTCTCTAATATCTTTTTTTAAATTAGAAATAAAGATTCTTTGAATATCATTGTCAGGCACTGGAAAAGAAATTTGAGCACACAAATGCTTATATCTACCAATGAAATCAGTCACTTTTTCTTTAACACCTTGTTTACAATGCATTAAATCAATCAAAGTAACTTTAGGACCTATATTGTTTTGAAATTGTTGAATAAAAGCATTTGCAAGTTGTTGGAAAGAAGTATTAGAATAGGAAGGCAATGAGCAATACCATTGTAGAGCCTTATCTCTTAATGTTCTAGTAAACAGTTTTGCAAGCAACCTTTGGTCATGAGCAAAATTGGTACATATTGTTTGAAAGGTCTTAACATGTGTTAGAGGATCACCTTTACCATTATAAAGCTCCAACTGTGGGATTTCAACATGCTTAGGGGGGATAGCTCGAACAATGTCAAGAGAAAGTGGGCTCGCAACATCAAATGTGGGCACACTAAACTTAGATTGATTCATAGAGGCAATTTGTTGCTGTAAAGAAGAGACAGTTTGTGCAAGATTGTTAATGGTCGCTTCAGTCGAAAAGTTCATATTAGACAGGTTAGATTGTGATGGAGGTATTATGTTATTGAAAGAAGGTATTGATTGAGAATAAGGTGGTGGGACACTATGATGGTTAGTCAAAGGAGATGATTGGAAAAGAGGAGCACTACAAGGAGGAATGGAATGGTTGAATGAATTGCCCCCTTGCGTCATGTTCATTTGTGGAGATGTAATAGGGACACTCATTGAAGGAATGAATGAAGAAGTCAGATTGAATGAAGGAAGAGGGTTAATTGAAGGAAAAGGATTGCCCCCATGACTGGTGATCATGGGCAGAATGTCTTGTATTGAAGTGGTCATTATGTTTGATGTAAAGGTAGGTATCTAGCAATAGAAGTTGTCAAAGGAATAGAATGATTGACTTGATTAGGAGGTTGTGTATAGCCTATAATTTCAGCACAACTCTTCATAGGTGATGCGTAGACAAGGTGAACCTCACTCAAACAAAATAGGAAATACTCCTATAACCCTTAAATGGGATCAACTCTGAGACCCAACACCCACACTCAAGACCTCTCAATGGTCAAAACACATCAGTTGTCCACCAAACTCCACATGCTTGCCAATATTAAAATAGACATATGCTAAAACATGGTGTCTTTGATCCTAAAGCACTTGGAAATCTACAAATTCAACACTAAGGACTCCTAAGGCCCTCTTTCAACCTTCAAGGCTCTGCTCATGTTACATCCTATCCAATTAACCCAACAAATACAACTCTTTGATTAAATAAAACAAAAACTACCTTCTTACTGCCCTCTTTGACAGACCCGTACTCAGAGTTCCATAACATTTTAAATGGATCTAAACTCCACAATCTCTTCAGTGAGATTATTGAAAACTTGATCCTTTACAACATATAAAAAATTAAGGATGATCCAACGGTTGACTACGGAGATATGGCCCCTGTATCAGACTGCATTTTTTCTGGGGCTGTCTTTTCCAATCAAACCACCAACTTGCCTAGCTTCAACTTAAATGCACTTTCTCCTTGCAAACCTGGCCAAGAAATGAAATATATACACTGAAAAAATGAATTTTAACTTGACCTAAACCATCCATGGGATCCCAATCTTGGTTTAGTCAAGTGGATACATTTTCAAGCCACAAACCCTTGACAGGGCAGCGAACTGGCAAAAACTAAAAGATTTTATTTGATAAACCAAAAATCAATAAAAATCCTCACACAAAGAATGAAAAACCTTCATACAACCATTACACAAACTCCCATGAAAGAACAATATGGAAATAGTTCTCTGTACAGACTGTTACAACAAATTTAGCTTAAAAAACATAAAAAATAGTCATATTTCATTAACTCCCTCTTGCTGATACAAAGCCAATGTCTTAAAATGATTCAATTTCATCTATTTATAACCCTCAAGGCCTTCTAGGTCGAAATCCAACCTAAAACCAACTTATAACTAACTTATGACAATTTTTTTGCATTCTTGACAACTTTTGACAACAAAAAGTTGCTCCAAAGTTGTCAAGTTTGTCAAATATGTATGTCAACTTGCCAAACATATATCTAAACCTTCTAAAACATTAAAATAGTCATTATATGACCTTATAAACCTATTTTATCCACCTAAACACACTTCTACCCCAAAAACCCAATTTTAGCCTTTTCTAGGCCTAATTGCTCAAAATGGCAATTTTACACTTTTTGACCATTACATTGCATTTCACTAGATTTTATGGCTCACATGGCCATGTTAAATCATTTAAAGACCTTATAGGTCTTGTTTGTCTTCATTTTTCATCAAATCCTCAATAGGGCCTATCAATGACACTGCTTCACCTTGTCTTCTTGGGTGCTCCTGCACCAATAGGCATCACATTCGAATCCACAATGTGTGAAATACCATGCAAAATATCAATTCCATTCTTATCACTTTGAACCATACGTTTTAGACCCTCAATCAATGAAAGAGCTTGACTATCAGGGTATTCTTGAGACATCCATTGCTGAAAATCATCAAATTGGTTATCCAATTTCGAAAGTTGTTCTACAGAAACCTCATGGAGAGCTTCTTCATCATTAAGAGGATTAGAGGAATTACCCGTGTCCTCGTTAAAAAGGCCATTCAAATTAGGTTCCATCTCTTCGGTAGTTAAACCTTAGAAAGACTTAATTCTAAGGCTTCGTCTAACGGGAATAGTGTAAGTAGGACTTATTGTTGTAAAACTCATGCACTAAAGAGAGAGAGAGAAGATTTTGAATTTAGAGGTAGCAAATTTCAATTAAATTAGCCAATCTCCTGGATTTAAGCTGTTAAATGCAATCATAACAATCTCCTGAAATTTCGAAAAAAATGTCAGGGACCGTGGTGAACGGAGTGCACATGGTCCTCGCAACTTTTTTCAAAATTTTCAGGAATGAAAGTTATGATGATTTTAAAGCTAATCTGAAAAAATTGAGTGATTTTATGATCTGTAGATAGGCCAAATTAAAGTTGCAATCTCAAAATTGAACCCTACCAAGATTGTTAAAAAATGCAAAATTTGAATTTTGAAAAAGAGAGGGAAACTAAAATTTTGAATTTTATGATTTTAGAGGGAATACTAAGAGCAATGCAAGCTTTGAAATTTAACAGTTGACTCAATTTCATGAAAAATTCAATTTTGAAAGTGGAAATCGAGGTTGTTGCAATTAAACACTTAATTTCAAAAGTCACAAATTGCAAAAATTTGAATAAAGCACTGAAACTTTGAATGAATGTCAACACACTTTTCAAATTTAGGACAGTAAGAAACACAATTTTGACACAAAATTTCAATTTCAACAATTTTTGAATGATTAGAAGCCTTAATCCAAGCAATCACTAGACCAACTTTGACTTTAATTTTGAAAGTGTTAGAACTGATGAAATCAGCCAAGATTCTAGCTTTTAGCAGAAAAATACAGTAAGATCTAGCTCCCAAAATTTCAGAAAAAATGTCAGGGACAATGGTGCTCGGGGTGCACATGGTCCTCGCAACTTTTTTCCAAATTTTCAGGAATGAAAGATAGTGTGATTTTGTTGCGGAATCCAAAGTTACAGCCGATTTGAAGGTGTTTTTGTCACAACCCTCCTTTATCACCTTTGGATTAAAATACAAACTCTATTATATTTCTTTTGGATAAACTATTGAATGAATATTATAAAGGAATAAAAATAATAAATCACACACACATGGAAAATATACCTTTTTTTTATTGTTTATTTAAATTTCCTCACCCAAATTATGGCACATGTTGTAGGAAGAATAAGAAGCTTCTAGAGGCTTCTCCACCACCTTGCATGTAACTCCTCCCACTAAGTCTAATCAATTTGCATGAAGGCCAAATTGGGAGAGAATCTCTTTTTTTTAATTAAAAATTAGGTAGTGGAATTTGGAGTTTTTTCTCTTATAAAAGATGTACAATTTTTCAAAAAGGGGAGTTGATAATTCCATAAAGGAAATTCTTCAAAAAAAAAATTCTCTCTTGTAGTCATATTTTCTTTTTTCAACTAAGATTTTTGCTTTGGAGGACTTCTCTTCAAGTTTGAAGGATCAAGGGAGATTCATAGAGGATTCTACACCATTTTCAAGCACCCAGGTTCTTTCAAATTTAGTTTTTGTGCATCTTATTCTTGTTGCAAATTAGATTAGATTAATTTGTTTAAGAAATTAGAATCATTTGTTTCAAATTTTGATGTGAATTAGATTCATTTGTTTTCAGATTCTTGATAAGAATTAGTTTCAAATTTTGATAAGAAGTAGATTAAATTGTTTAGGAAATTAGAATCATTTGATGAGAATTAGATTCATTTGTTTTCAGATTCTTGATAAGAATTAGTTTCAAATTTTGATAAGAAGTAGATTAAATTGTTTAGGAAATTAGAATCATTTGATGAGAATTAGATTCATTTGTTTTCAGATTCTTGATAAGAATTAGTTTCAAATTTTGATAAGAAGTAGATTAAATTGTTTAGGAGATTAGAATCATTTGATGAGAATTAAGATTCATTTGTTTTCAGATTCTTGATAAGAATTAGATCCGTTCGTTTCAAATTTTGATAAGAATTAGATTCATTGTTTAAAAAGTTAGATCCAGATTAAATTGTTTAAAATATCTTATTAAGTTTTGCATTGATTCTTGTTGAAGAACTAAATCAGAACTACCTTTATCTCCTTTCTCCAGAATCTTTTCTCTCGTTATTGATTTAAAATCTGAAACGTATATTTGAAGAGATCTCGTTGTGATCATTCTCTCTATGATTTCTCATTTTCTGGTTATCTAAATCCTCTGTAGAAATATGTTTAACATTTTCTCTTTGTGAAAGATTTTCTCTGTGTGTACAAATAAATTATCTCTTTTCTCTGCGAATAGATCTCCCTGTGTAAAGAACAAAAGAAATGAGAAAAAAAAAACCCTCTCTAGTTACTACTCCATTGTATTTTGTCCCTAAAACTTAATCTGTAACATTATTATTATTATTTTTACATACCTGTTATCTACCCTTCTCTGAGTGATTTTCAATAATCTGAAAATGCAATGCTCCTGCATAAAAAAAAAGAAAAGGTAAAAACAAAATAAAAATGCATATATATATATATAGAAAAAAAAAAAGAAATTATTTCAAATTTTAAAAAATTCCCTAAACCCTTTAACGCACGGCATTCGAGATAAATGGGACGGCAGCATGCAGGACGGTTTATAATAAAACCGCCGTAGGGGGTATGGAGGGGCCCACGGTGTCCCCTCAACCCTGCGGGCCTGCGCATGTAGGGCCACAGGGGTGATGGGACCCGTGGTCCCCACCCCGCACCCCTATTTACTACATAAAATAAACAAGCTTTTTTTTCGCCCTTTTGGATTATGATTAGTTTTTTTTCCTTTCTATTTTGTAAATTGAAGTTTTAATTTGGGTTTTTAAAAAAAAATAAAAATATATATATATATATATATATATATATATATATATATATATATATATATATATATATATATATATATAATCTAAGTCAATTACTATTAATTATTTAGTTAAATTTTTAAGTTTGATAGTAATGACATTTAGGAAATAATGATTTTTTTTTTTTCCTTAGTGTAAATTTTAAGATATCGAATTTCGACTTAGAAAAATTGGGATTAATATGTAGCAAGTTCATAATTAAATTATCCTTAGTAAACTTTATAATTGTAGACTATATTCTCTTAAAATTGAGTTACTCAACCCATTAAGAATCATTGGGACACTTGATTGGCCTTTAGAGATTAACTTACATTAATATGATTTGAACCAAATGCTTAAATTTAATCGCTATTTTGGATTCGTTAAATCTTCTTATGTCATGCAAATTTCTCATAGATTAATTACTTTCATTGATGGTTCACAGCATGTGAATTAGTTATGGAATAATTACATTCTTCATGCAAGTACACATGTAATTACTATTATGGAAGTTTCGTGATGGTCATTATTATGCAAATTATACTCCAAGTAGTTATTTCAATTATTTACGCTTTTATTTTCGTGATTATTTCAAGCATGATGTTTTTGTAGTTAGAAAACTAAACATAGGAAGTTGGAAAACCAAAACTAGCAGCGTTTGGTATATACGGTGCCTCTGGGTCACGCTTACGGGTAATGCTATCATGTTGAACTACTGCACTTAACGCCTAATAAAGCTGCATTAACGATGTCTGTGGCATCGTCCCTATAAATCGTCAGGGAGTAATAAGGGACACTTGGAAGTTAAAATCCAAGGGGCAGGTAATCCCCCTTGGATCGATAATTAAATAAGATAACTTTAAATGATTTTCACATTCGTTGACATAAACCATAGTAAACCCCTTTTAGGGATGGTCAAGTTAAATGCTCTCATGAAATTGATTTCTTTTTATCTTGAAGGAACATGGGTGATTTGCAATTGGGTCAAGGGTGACACTCATGATAAGAAATAGGATCTAGTTATTTTTTTTTTAGGCCACAAGTAATAGGCCACCTTGAGCCTTCGCTTAAGCACTACCATCGTGGGTAGCAACCGCAGAGAAACTGTCTGGGACACTGACCCTAGAAAGAGTTGCATACCCACAAATCAGTTTACATCAAACCATAGAATAGAAAATAGAACTACATAATTTACGCCTTGATCCCATGCCGAAGCGGGTATGTAGGCAGTCTTGGGATGGAGTTGTCCCTCGTACTCAGGTGTTCGTGGGTGGGATCTAGGCTTGGTTGAGTAAGAATCCTAATTGAAAGATAAGATAATTAAATCGAAAAAGAAACTCAATGCATACTCGGAAGGAATCCCGTATGGATTCGCTTGACTTCCCGAGGCATTAAGCCAAATTCCAAGGCGGAATTCAAGCTTGTATTGTTTTAATTACTCCTAAGGATGGCGACCTCGGTGCACTCTTGTTAGAAGAGTGTAGTACTTAGTTGGTGGCTCAGGACCCGAATGGTCCTGATGAGTCTAAGTCTCTGGCCAGAGCATCTCCTATCACATTTGGATAGATGCCTACCCCGTATGGGTAGATGCCTATTCCGTTTGGATAGATGCCTATATTATGTCCCGTATGGACAATTGCCTAACCCGTATGGTTAGATGCTCATCCCAGATGGATGAATGCCTAATGCTAAATGGATGGATGCCCAAAGTATGCAATTGAATAAAACATAATGATTACGTTAAACAAAAAAAAAGAATACTCAATTTTTTTTGTTGAATCAATTTTGGTGGGTTATTACATGTGGTATCAGAGCAAAGGTTCAAATCTAGGCCTTGTGCTCACTTCAATTTATTCGACTAGGGGAATGTTTTACAATAGTAGAAATTAATTTTTTAATTAAAAAAATAAAAAAAAAATAAAAAAAACAAAAAAAAACTAACTACATAATTTAACTTTCAGGTAAAACCTAGAATGGCAAGAGGAAGAGGAAGAGGAAGAGGAAGAGGAAGAGGAAGAGGAAGGGGTAATGGAAGACATACTAGGAGTCAAAGGGAGGAAAACCATGAGGAAAACCATGAAGAAAACCATGAGGAAGATCATGAAGAGGATCGACACAACCCAGGGAATAACAGAGATGGGGTCCAAGTTATAATCGACCTTCTAACTGAACAAAGAGATAAAATCAACTTCTTGGAACAATCACTGCAGGACCTTAGGGAAAGGCAGAATGACTATGAGAATAGAAGCGGTACTGAAAATGGAAACCCTGGTAGCAATCAAGGAAATGTGATGGGTAATAGAAAGGAAAATAACATATTGGAACTCTCCAAGGATTTAAAGAAAATCACCCCCCCTAAGTTCGATGGGAGGCAAATTGGTGAAGGGGCTGAGAATTGGCTAAATGAAATGGAAAAATATTTTGAGCTAAGAGATTTTAGCGAAACAACCAAGGCTTTATGGGGTTCCTATCAACTCACAGGGGAGGCGGCTAGTTGGTGGACCAACACCAAGGAACAAAATGGGTATAACAGGGATACGGTCACATGGGATCAATTTGTTCACCACTTCCGAGATAGGTGGCTCCCTCAATTGTTCTTTGATGAGAAGGTGACAGAATTCCATAATCTACGTCAAGGGTCCCTATCCGTTCAACAATACTGGGATAAGTTTGCCAAGTTGCTAAAATATGTGCCTATGTACCAAAAGGATGAAGAAGGCCAAGCAAGGAAGTTCATTTTGGGGCTAAATACCAACATAGGGGCAGAGGTTGACATGCATGGACCCAGAAATATGAATGAAGTACTTGAAAAGTCCCTAAGGCAAGAGAGGAAGATTCAAACTCTAACAGGGCGGAACTATAATGGGAATCACTCATTTAAAAGGAAGCAAGAATTCAATGGAAACACTAATTTCAACAAGGGTTAGAGGAATAATTCTTCCGAAAGGAGGCCACCGCCTAATCAATATCAGAGGAATGCAAATGATAATAATAGGGGCAATAATAACAGGGGCAACTATAACAGGAACGACCAGCAGAATAGGATAACTTATCCACCCAGGGGCAATGAAAGAAGGAATGATCCCCCTAGAAATCAAGGTAGGAGGGGTCCTCCAGGCGAATGCTTTATGTGTGGGGAAAACCATTTTGCCAGAGAGTGCCCCAGGATGCAAGGACAAATTAGGGCCAATCAACCCCAACAAGGGCCCCAACAAAGGATTCATGCAGCGGTTAGGAACCAAAGAGGAAGATACCAGAATGTTCCCGTGGAATCTAGACATACACTATTTGAACAACCAATATCAATTCTAATTGACACTGGATCATCTGAATGTTTCATCTCACCTGAATTAGTAAACAAATATGCATTAAAAGTTAATCAAATGGAGTCATCATGGATGGTTCAATATGGGGATAAGGCAACTAGGGAAGTAACTAAGTGTTTATCGAGGGAAAGGGTACAATTCCTTGAGTTCGAAACAAGGGTAGATCTCTATGTGGCACCCCTAGGATTATATGATGTAATTATGGGAATGAGTTGGTTAGCAGACCATCAAGCTAGTGTAGATTGCTATAACAAAGTTGTTGAATGTTTGGATGATGGGGGGAAAAGGGTCAAAATCCAAGGAAAGTTTAAACCCATTAATATAGAAACTATCTTAGCAATGCAATTAAAGAAGGAAAGGAGAAGAGGAGGACAAATCTATATGGTTGAAATTGATGAAGGAAAGGAGGAAAATACACCAACATTTGAAAATACCCCTTTCTTAAAGGAGTTTAAGGATGTTTTTCCAGAAGAATTACCTGGTTTACCCCCTAAGAGGAAGTTTGAATTTTCTATCGAAGTACTCCCAGGAGCTGAACCAGTATCAAGGGCACCTTACCGGATGAACACAACTGAATTACAAGAGCTCAAAATGCAATTAGAGGAACTCTTAGCTAAGGGATTAATAAGGCCAAGTGTATCACCATGGGGAGCGCCAGTTTTATTTGTTAAGAAGAAGGATGGAACCTTAAGACTATGCATAGACTATAGGATGTTGAATAAAGTCACCATAAAGAATAGGTATCCCTTACCTCGCATAGAGGATATTTTTGACCAAATGAAAGGAGCGGCAGTTTTCTCAAAGATAGATCTCCGGTCAGGGTACCATCAACTCAGAATTAAGGAAGAAGACATTCCGAAAATAGCCTTCAGGATGAGATATGGACATTATGAATTCATAGTAGTTCCTTTTGGTGTAACTAACGCCCCAGCTGCATTCATGAACCTAATGAACAATGTACTCCATGACTACTTGGATAAATTTGTTTTGGTATTTCTAGATGACATATTGATTTACTCTAGAAATGAAGAGGAACATTTAGTGCACCTACAAATTGTTTTGCAAAGGTTGAGAGAACATAAGTTATATGGGAAATTGTCCAAATGTGCCTTCTTTGAGGAAAAGATTCACTACCTTGGGCATATAATATCAAAGGAAGGAATAGCAGTCGACCCAGATAAAATCAAGGCAATAGTAGAATGGCCAAACCCTAAGAATGTTTCAGAGGTAAGAAGCTTTATGGGGCTAGCAAGTTACTATAGGAGGTTTGTGGAAGGATTCTCTAAGATAGCAAATCCCATCACCTCGTTGCAAAGGAAGGGCAAAAGGTTTGTGTGGACCGAGCAAAGTGATAAGGCATTTCAAATCTTGAAGGGAAAACTAACTTCAGCACCCATTCTAAAGGTACCAGATCCGAATGGACACTTCATAGTCATAACTGATGCTTCTATTGAAGGGTTAGGGGGAGTACTTGTCCAAGATGAAGGGGTGGTAGCTTACAAATCCAGGAAACTAAAGACTCATGAAGTCAATTATGCACCCCATGACTTAGAATTGGCAGCAATTGTGCGTGCCTTACAAAAATGGACACACTTCTTACTAGGGAAGCCCTTTGAGCTAAAGTCAAATAACCAAGGACTAAAATACATTTTTACCCAACCTCACTTAAATGCCAGACAAAGAAGGTGGTTAGAGTTTCTAAGTGAATATGATTTTGAAATTTAATATATTAAGGGGAAAGAAAATAGGGTGACAGATGCCTTAAGTAGGAGGAGACACTTGATGACTATAGCAACATTCAAAACGTCTTTCAAAAGGCAAGTAATGGAGGAACAAGGACATGACCCATGGTATGAACAAGTCAAATTGACTTTGGAACACAACCCAACCGATCCTAAGGTTGAAGGGTATACATTAGATGAAGATGGATTGCTCAGATACAATAATAGAATCTATATTCCTAATTCAGGGAACTTAAGGGAAGTAGTCTTGTCGGAGGCTCACAATGCCCCTTATTCAGGGCACCCAGGAGTTAACAAACTTTATGCAGATCTAAAGAAGTTATACTTTTGGCAAGGGTTGAAGAATGATATTGTCAAGTATGTAGCTAAATGTTTGGAGTGTCAAAGAGTAAAGGCAGAACATAGACACCCAGCCAGATTGTTGCAATTGCACGACGTACCTCAACACAAGTGGCAAGTTATTAGCATGGATTTTGTGCAAGGGTTACCCATGTCACCTTCTAGGCATGATGCAATAATGGTGGCAATTGACAAACTCACTAAGGTGGCACACTTTATACCAGGAAATCTAATAGATGATGCACCTACCTTGGCTAGACGCTTTGTTAAGGAAATATTTAGGTTGCATGGAATACCAGAGAAAATCATATTAGACAGAGATGCTAGATTCACTTCAAGGTTTTGGACCACTCTTCAATTAGCTCTAGGAACTCAACTAAATTTTAGCACCGCATACCATCCTGAAACTGATGGTCAGACAGAAAGGACAAATCAGATTATGGAAGACCTGCTTCGCATGTACTGCATGGACCAACAGACGAAATGGGAAGAGTACCTACCTTTGGTAGAGTTTTCTTACAATAATACATATCAAACATCTTTGGGAATGGCACCTTTTGAAGCTTTGTATGGTAGACCATGTCGAACACCTTTGAGTTGGGATAGTCTTGAAGATAGAGTGATTATTGGACCAGATATGTTGAAAGAAATGGAAAGGAAAACTAAGAAAATTAGGTAAAGATTGAAGGAAGCCTCAGATAGGCAGAAAAGTTATGCAGACAAAAACAGAACACCAAGGGAGTTTGAGGTAGGAGAAAAAGTCTTCCTAAGGGTTAGGCCGCACAAGAGTTCCATAAGATTTGGGAAAAAGACTAAGCTTGCACCTCGTTATGTCGGACCTTTTGAAATATTGGGAAGGATTAATCCAGTTGCATACCGGTTGGCCTTACCTCCCCAATTGAGCCGAATCCATGATGTCTTCCATGTATCTCTTCTTAAAAAGTATGTACCTGATGAGAAACACATTTTGAATTGGGATGCTTTACAGGTCCAAGAAATGGGAGGAATAATGATAGAGCCATTCAGAATCTTGGAGAGGCGCCAGCACCAATTGCGCAACAAAGAGGTTAATCAGTGCAAAGTGCAATGGGACCAGTATGATGAAAAGAATGCCACATGGGAGGACACTAAGGAGATGCAGCAGTTGTTTCCTTTTTTGTTTTAAACATGAACTATAAACTCTTTTGAATGCATTTAATAAGTGCATCGGGATGATGCACAAATTAAGGCGGGGAGGATGTCACAACCCTCCTTTATCACCTTTGGATTAAAATATAAACTCTATTATATTTCTTTTGGATAAACTATTGAATGAATATTATAAAGGAATAAAAATAATAAATCACACACACATGGAAAATATACCTTTTTTTTTAATGTTTATTTAAATTTCCTCACCCAAATTATGGCACATGTTGTAGGAAGAATAAGAAGCTTCTAGAGGCTTCTCCACCACCTTGCATGTAACTCCTCCCACTAAGTCTAATCAATTTGCATGAAGGCCAAATTTGGAGAGAATCTCTTTTTTTTAATTAAAAATTAGGTAGTGGAATTTGGAGTTTTTTTTCTTATAAAAGATGTACAAGTTTACAAAAAGGGGAGTTGATAATTCCATAAAGGAAATTCTTCAAAAAAAGAATTCTCTCTTGTAGTCATATTTTCTTTTTTCAACTAAGATTTTTGCTTTGGAGGACTTCTCTTCAAGTTTGAAGGATCAAGGGAGATTCATAGAGGATTCTACACCATTTTCAAGCACCCAGGTTCTTTCAAATTTAGTTTTTGTGCATCTTATTCTTGTTGCAAATTAGATTAGATTAATTTGTTTAAGAAATTAGAATCATTTGTTTCAAATTTTGATGTGAATTAGATTCATTTGTTTTCAGATTCTTGATAAGAATTAGTTTCAAATTTTGATAAGAAGTAGATTAAATTGTTTAGGAAATTAGAATTATTTGATGAGAATTAGATTCATTTGTTTTCAGATTCTTGATAAGAATTAGTTTCAAATTTTGATAAGAAGTAGATTAAATTGTTTAGGAAATTAGAATCATTTGATGAGAATTAGATTAATTTGTTTTCAGATTCTTGATAAGAATTAGTTTCAAATTTTGATAAGAAGTAGATTAAATTTTTTAGGAGATTAGAATCATTTGATGAGAATTAAATTCATTTGTTTTCAGATTCTTGATAAGAATTAGATCCGTTCGTTTCAAATTTTGATAAGAATTAGATTCATTGTTTAAAAAGTTAGATCCAGATTAAATTGTTTAAAATATCTTATTAAGTTTTAAATTGATTCTTGTTGAAGAACTAAATCAGAACTACCTTTATCTCCTTTCTCCAGAATCTTTTCTCTGGTTATTGATTTAAAATCTGAAACGTATATTTGAAGAGATCTCGCTGTGATCATTCTCTCTATGATTTCTCATTTTTTGGTTATCTAAATCCTCTGTAGAAATATGTTTAACATTTCCTCTTTGTGAAAGATTTTCTCTGTGTGTACAAATAAATTATCTCTTTTCTCTGTGAATAGATCTCCCTATGTAAAGAACAAAAGAAATGAGAAAAAAAAAAACCCTCTCTGGTTACTGCTCCATTGTATTTTGTCCCTGAAACTTAATCTGTAACATTATTATTATTTTTTTTACATACCTATTATCTACCCTTCTCTGAGTGATTTTCAATAATCTGAAAATGCAATGCTCCTGCATAAAAAAAAAGAAAAGATAAAAACAAAATAAAAATGCATATATATATATATAGAACAAAAAAAAGAAATTATTTCAAATTTTAAAAAATTCCCAAAACCCTGTAATGCACGGCATTCGAGATAAATGGGACGGCAGCATGCAAGACGGTTTATAATAAAACCGCCGCAGGGGGTATGGAGGGGCTCACGGTGTCCCCTCAACCCTGCGGGCCTGCGCATGCAGGGCCGCAGGGGTGATGGGACCCGTGGTCCCCACCCTGCACCCCTATTTACTACCTAAAATAAACAAGCTTTTTTTTCGCCCTTTTGGATTATGATTAGTTTTTTTTCCTTTCTATTTTGTAAATTGAAGTTTTAATTTGGGTTTTTAAAAAAAATAAATAAATATATATATATATATATATATATATAATCTAAGTCAATTACTATTAATTATTTAGTTAAATTTTTAAGTTTGATAGTAATGACATTTAGGAAATAATGATTTTTTTTTTTCCTTAGTGTAAATTTTAAGATATCGAATTTCGACTTAGAAAAATTGGGATTAATATGTAGCAAGTTCATAATTAAATTATCCTTAGTAAACTTTATAATTGTAGACTATATTCTCTTAAAATTGAGTTACTCAACCCATTAAGAATCATTGGGACACTTGATTGGCCTTTAGAGATTAACTTACATTAATATGATTTGAACCAAATGCTTAAATTTAATCGCTATTTTGGATTCGTTAAATCTTCTTATGTCATGCAAATTTCTCATAGATTAATTACTTTCATTGATGGTTCATAGCATGTGAATTAGTTATGGAATAATTACATTCTTCATGCAAGTACACATGTAATTACTATTATGCAAGTTTCGTGATGGTCATTATTATGCAAATTATACTCCAAGTAGTTATTTCAATTATTTACGCTTTTATTTTCGTGGTTATTTCAAGCATGATGTTTTCGTAGTTAGAAAACTAAACAAAGGAAGTTGGAAAACCAGAACTAGCAGCGTTCGGTATATATGGTGCCTCTGGGTCACGCTTATGGGTAATGCCGTCGTGTTGAACTACTGCACTTAACGCCTAATAAAGCTGCATTAACGACGTCTGTCGCATCGTCCCTATAAATCGTCGGGGAGTAATAAGGGACACTTGGAAGTTAAAATCCAAGGGGCAGGTAATCCCCCTTGGATCGATAATTAAATAAGATAACTTTAAATGATTTTCACATCCATTGAGATAAACCATAGTAAACCCCTTTTAGGGATGGTCAAGTTAAATTCTGTCATGAAATTGATTTCTTTTTATCTTGAAGGAATATGGGTGATTTGCAATTGGGTCAAGGGTGACACTCATGATAAGAAATAGGATCTAGTTATTTTTTTTTTAGGCCACAAGCAATAGGCCACCTTGAGCCTTCGCTTAAGCGCTACCATCGTGGGTAGCAACCGCAAAGAAACTGTCTAGGACACTGACCCTAGAATAGAAAATAGAACTACATACTTTACGCCTTGATCCCATGCCAAAGCGGGTATGTAGGCAGTCTTGGGACGGAGTTGTCCCTCGTACTCAGGCGTTCGTGGGTGGGATCTAGGCTTGGTTGAGTAAGAATCCTAATTGAAAGATAAGATAATTAAACTGAAAAAGAAACTCAATGCATACTCGGAAGGAATCCCGTATGGATTCGCTTGACTTCCCGAGGCATTAAGCCAAATTCCGAGGCAGAATTCAAGCTTGTATTATTTTAATTACTCCTAAGGATGGCGACCACAGTGCACTCTTGTTAGAAGAGTGTAGTACTTAGTGAGTGGCTCTGGACCTGAATGGTCCCGATGAGTCTAAGTCTCTGCCAGAGCATCTCCTATCCCGTTTGGATAGATGCCTACCCCGTATGGGTAGATGCCTATTCCGTTTGGATAGATGCCTATATTATGTCCCGTATGGACAATTGCCTAACCCGTATGGTTAGATGCTCATCCCGGATGGATGAATGCCTAATCCTAAATGGATGGATGCCCAGAGTATGCAATTGAATAAAACATAATGATTACATTAAACAAAAAAAAAGAATACTCAATTTTTTTTGTTGAATCAATTTTGGTGGGTTATTACAGTTTTGATCAGTGAAATTATCAGTCAAAGGTTGAATCAAGAGGGTTTAAAAATTAGGGTTTTGACACTTAACCACTTAATTTTCACAATTAAAGAACAAATATGAATTGACAATTTGCAATAGAAGGGTAGATCTGAAACAAGCATTAACAATTAGACATTTCACAAGCTCAATTACTAAAAAGAAAATTTAGGGTTTTCATGCAATTAACCTCTAAAATTTTTAAAAGATCAAACATGGAAATGTAATTAAGGAGGCAAAATTTTTAGATCTAACCATGAATAATTAGAAAGGATGTTCACATCGGGTTCACCAAAATGTAAAGCGAAAAATCGAACCCCAGGTGTTCCCCCACTCCACTCCAAGGAAAGAGAAAGGAGGTCACTAGGATTGACAGTTTTCACTTAGGAGGGACTTTACATTCAAAAGAGGGGTTGAAACTCACAAGATCCAATCCCACACAATGCAAGTTTGGATTCTAAATGAGTTTCAAGGGTTGAAACAGCAAGGCTACCTTCTTTTGTAAAGAATGTAGATAGAAGGATTGAACTAGGAGTGTATGTGAAAGTAAGAAAGATTAGCTTGCAGACAGAAATAGAAACATAGGATGAAGCTGTGGACCTAGAATTAGCATTAAAATATCGAGATGATTCTGTCCTGCAAATTTGAGTGAAAGTTGACGGGACGATGGCGCCCGGCGTGCACACAGTCCTCCGAAAAATCCATGAAACGAAGGGGGATCTGTTCGTCTCTGCACAAGGGTTCCAGATCTTCAATTACAGCCGCGTACCTGCAACCTACACACAGAAAAGAGAGGAGGATTGGGGAGTTAGGTATTAGGGGTTTGCCTCTAGGTCAAACCCCGGTTTTGGAATTAACCAAGAAATGAGAATGCTGTAAATGTAAATGTTTGTAATGTAAACAAGTACTGATACCTTGTTGTAAGAATGTTTGTATTCTTACATGCGAAGGTGTAATGTTGTTGTATGTTGTATGTTTGTAAGTGATCTCCTCTTCAATGGTTGAATCCTTGTCTTGAATGCAAAACTTAGCCTTGAATGGAGACTTAGAATGCTCAATTGCTTGAAGGAATGCTTGAATGCTTGAATGTTTGAATGTTTGCCTAGCGCTTCTGCCTCTTGTACACATATGTCCTTCCTCTTCAAAATGGGAGAGGAAGTGTAGTTTATATACTTGTCAATTAGGGTTAAAAGACTGATTTTTCTGACCTTGGGCCGAACTAGAAAGATTATTTTCCAAATTGCAAACTTGAAGACTCGAGAACCAAAAGAGACTGGGCCCAAAATAGGGCTAGGGACCAGGGTGCTGGGCGCCATGGTCCCACCTCCCGGGACAGCAGGGTACAAGGAAGGATCAGGCCAAGGTGCAGAAATATGCAGTTTTTGATGTTGTAAACAAGTTTCGGGGTCTCCATTCAGGTTCAGTGTTGCGTCGCCATCATGAAGACCCAAATGCAGTCAAAATTGCAAGTGTCACAATTTTAGGACGCTACAGAATTATTAAGTGAAGAAGTTTATTGATATGATCCATACCCAACATCACTTCTCTACTCTTTATAATCCAATTGACAAGTTGATAGTTCACTCAAAATAAATGAATTATTTTATGTAAACTTGTTGATCAGCAAAGTTAAAATTGGCATCCATATCATCTTATCCTATAGACCTACTATACTTGCATTTTTTTTGCATGTGTAGATCTCATTTGATATATCATCTTAAATTTATTATACCTCTAAAGATGAAAATTTATTCTCTTAAATTCTTTCTTCACCTACTCATTCATGAAACTATGTAAAATGAGTGTCACCACCAAGAACTCAAGATGTCTAATGAGAATGTGTGAGTGTTTTTCTACAAATGAGTCTTCCACATGCAACTTGTATGACCTTATAATCAACATGTTTTCAATTACTCTTTCCATTGTAAAATAAAACTAATGCAATGCATATTCAAAAGATATTTTCTAAGGGAAACTTATGTCATATTCACTTCTATCTATGGATAGAAAACAACACTTGAAGGAACCTCCTAATAATTCTCACCTTCAACAATTTTGTGTGTTATATTTTCCATTTTCTCAAATTCAATTCTTAATATTTCTTGTACTTTCTATTTTTTCATCTAAGGGTTGTTTAGTGTATTAGATGGATCTGAAGACTACATTCTTACATGATTATCTTCAAGAGGAGATCTATATGGAGTAGCCACCAAGCTTTGTGTGGTCATAATGGAATCCTAGCTAAACGCCCTTAGGGTAAGGGTGCACTGTTTACTTCTTGTGACCTTTTTCCTCTTTCTCTACTTGATCTAGCAGACCAAATGGGGTTATTTTTTCATTGCTTATGTGCCTTGGTGTTTATTTGAATACTTATTGAGGGTTTGTCTTCTTGGGTCCAACAATTTTCTTTCTTGCAGTATCTTTTGGCTTGACCTCTCTTTGTGACATGGGTTTTCTATAGTTTGTCTTATTCTGGTGGCCCTTCCTTCTTTGGAGGTGGATATGGATGGTATTGGAGACAACCCCCATATTTTGTGTTCAACTCTTAATGGTTTTTTTGTGTTTTCTTGTCTGGTTGGATATTGATAGTTTTAAAGGGCCTAGTATAGATTGTGGTTATTTTTGGTTAAGGTCTCAACTAGCTTTTAGCATCTTGCATTATTTCTCAGAGTTTAAAGGAGCCAGGAATATCCTGGTTGGTTAGCTAAGGGTGTTTGTTAAACCCTCTTCATTTTATTTAAAGACCTATAGTTTGAGGTTGTAATATTGATGGTGTGGCCAACCTGATTTGTATTGGCTATCTCTTAATTTTTTGGTTGGATTTATTTGATTGTCATTGCGCTAGTGTTTGGCTGGAATTTGTTAGTTCAGTCATGTATGGGCTTTTGATTTTCAACTTTTGTACTATTTGGTAGCATATTATTGTGGATTCCGGATCTTGGTAAAATATAGGGGTTTGAGGTCCCTTCAAAACCGGTTGTAAGGTGTTTCAGGTCCCCTCAAAACCTATTTTTTCCTTAATAAAAAAATATAATGATAACCAATCAATATTTACAATGATAAATTATACATAAAATGTACCCCCCTTGCAACCCCCTATGCAAATTTATCAATGAAAATATTTTATTACTTAAAGGTTGAGACAAAATTTTCCATCTAAACTTCTTTGTACTGACAACCTTAGAGAATCTAAAATATTCATCAAATTATGTACCTTAACTAGCTTTACCCTACCATCCTCAAGCAGAAATTAAAAATTTGATATTGAACATCAATGTGCTTGTTCTTCTAGAATGAAATGGTTGGTTATTAACTAGGTACATTGCAATATGACTATAACAATAAACTATCATTATACCTTTTAGTCCAATATATGAATAAAGTATCTTAAGTTCCAAATGGTTTATTTACAAGAATGAGTATCTACTTAGTGAGGGTCTCTATGCGCAAGGATATGGGTTCCATGCACCAAACAGTATACCAAATGCACTTGAATCTTAACCAAATGTGCTCAGAAGGATTCCCCACATGCTG
This sequence comes from Cryptomeria japonica, assembly GCF_030272615.1. NCBI lineage: Eukaryota > Viridiplantae > Streptophyta > Pinopsida > Cupressales > Cupressaceae > Cryptomeria > Cryptomeria japonica. The sequence continues at coordinate 8,778,481 of NC_081408.1, forward strand.
ATTCTCTTTTCTCACGTACCTGCAAAGATTGTCAGATTCAAAAACCGATTTGATTAATATGGTTATGCCCCACGGTGGGTGCCAGAAATGTATGCAGGAAAAGCAGTTTAATGAAATCTAAAATATGAAAATACTGAAAGACTTGCCCACACACCAATTGGACTCTTCATGCAATTTATGAAGCCATGAGGAATGTCTCAACATCCCAAGGAGTGTTCCATGGTTCTCTATCTTACAAGGTCCCTCAAGCCAATGCCTTTTCTCTTAGATAACTGAGAAAAGTGACTTAGGGATGATGAATGCAAGAACAAGGGATGCTTTTGATCAATCTTAGTATGAATACATCCTATCTATGCATGATTCTAACAAATGAACTAAACTAGTAATGATAAGATGAAAGGATTAGTAAAACACTATCCTAACATGATATACTAGTTTATATGATTAACCATTAATGGCTTGAAGACTTTGAGGACAAATTTGTAAGAGTCCTTCCAAATTTGGGGGTTATCAACAAGTTATCTTGTTGAAGACATAAAGGCTTTAATACCTTTGGAATACTTTACTCCAAATTTAAGAAGTGACCTCAAATTTAGGGAAATGGGATAATTGAAGGGTTTAGCTTAATTGAGTAGGATTAGATAGGTTCTAGAAGAATTTAGGAAGAGGGTTAGGAGGCAAGTGGGAGATGTAGGAAAATGCAAGTGGGTGAGGGATAATAGGATTTAATTAAAATAATTTGCTTTATGTCTTTTTGGTTGCAAGTTGGAGATTTAAATAAATTAGATTTATTTAATTGGCGTGAACTATTTAATTAAATGTAAATTTAATTAAAAAGTAGAGAGAAGGGATTTAATTAAATAGAATGATTCATTTAACTAAATGATATAAAAGGCTTAAGTGAATTTAAATAAATAAATTGAATAATTTATTTTATTAAAATAGAGGAATGTGGGCGATTTAATTAAATTAGATTTAACTAGATAGAGGAATGAGAATAAAATGAACATTAAATATTAACTTAGGAATATGGTCATTTTTATAAGTCTACACTATCAAACAACAAAGGATTGACAAATATTTTGTTAGATCTATTTAAGTAAATAAAGTAAGGCAATCATAGCCATCTAACCAAAACTTACAAAGGTGTTGGTGTGATGTAGTAGCTGGTTTGTCTTCTTATCATGTCCACCATTGAACTTTCCCTCCTCCACAGGAGCATGGTCAACGCCGCCTACATTTCCCTGCTCATGAATCTTAATCGTATGGCTCCCTTCATGAATCTTCTTCTCACCTTTTCCCTCCTCCATAGGCTCTCCTATGTGATCATTTCCAAATAGGCCAAACACTTCGGGAGCATTTCCTTTCAAACACATTCGTAACAGTTTACATGCACTTCAAGCTCTATGGAATTTAATTCAAGCACTTTGAGTATAATATGAAACACAAACGTTATGAAATTTTGAAAGTACTAGAATTATGGCACATGAATAAGGAAATGTTCTACTCACATTAATGTAAAATTTTTGCTGAACTCATGGAGGCAAATGCAAACATGGTTAGGTTTTAGTGGCCTAAAAAATCATTTTAATTTAAAATTGATACATGTGTAAGTTCTATTGGGCCAAACAATCCAATTGATTGGAATTGGGGCGGCATTCTTCTCAAATATAAAGGTAAATAAACACATGGCCGAGATCCATTCTCAATCAATGCAAAAGGAAGAATAGATAGGTGGTTAGGCTTTGGTGGTTAAAACAACTCATTTTTTTTTATTTAAACTTTGTTCTCATTGAATGTGAAGAAAAATAGACATAGGGTAGGTGTGGATAGTCAAAATAAATCACACATTTGAATTAGTGTTCTATTCTCACTATGACTAAAAATAACTCATTCAATTCAATTGACATATCAAATTATTTCATGGTAGATGATTTATAAGAATTACCATATACTCTTCAATACAGGTCTAAATAAATTCATGAATCAATACTATAAAAAAGTCATAGAGCTCTTCCTGGTCCACTGTAATTTTATGAAACCCTAATTATAAAATCATTCTCTATATAGATTAGTAGATATAGTTGTAAAGAACAAAAGTGTAAAGTCTATAATTTTCAATCGTACGTTTTCACTTAATATTTCTATTTACATATTTTGTTATGATTTTCAGCTCAACATGTTTTTTGTGTACATAAAACCCAACAATTACTTAGCATTCAAGATCATTTCAATCCTAGTGGTTTAGATCCAATCTCACTCATATATATTTTCTCTATCCCTAGACTAAATTATTGAAATTATTATATCTTGTGGACATATTCATGTTTGAAGTCACATTCCCTTTACTTGAACTCACTTTTTACTCAATTTCAAACAACTCCTAGAAAATGTCTTGTTGTCCATTATACTATATAGCAATGTATTTGTATTTTGCCTATGATGACATATTTAATGAAAAAGAATAAGACTCTAAAACATCATCAAATTATTGTTAATAGAGTACACACAAACATCAAATTATTGTTAATAGAGTACACACAAATACAACATAAACATAAAATAATAATAATAAAATTTGATTAACTGATTAGAGATGAATGTGATAAACCATTTAATTGATGTATCAAAAAAATGGTATCTGGAAAAACCCACATCCCCAGAACAAATTATGACCATATTTACGATGAAATCTATTATGAAAATATCTTTGATACATGACATAAGATAGGTAGACAATTCCCAATTATAATTCTCCATAATTTTGTGGCCAACTAGTATGAACTATATAAATTAGAACAAGATGATCCACTTCTCCTAATGTGATTCACATGTGATACATGAGAGAGATGCTCAATATTTAGATTATGACAATGACTACTTTTATCTAGAACTTATTTTCCAAGATGGCTTCAATAAGCCTACTGATATTTCTCTCCAACAAGCTCACATTCATTTTCTTTGTAACTTGATGGCAAAGTTTCCCTTGAATAATAGATGAAAACTATTTTTAACTACAAATAATAGCAATACAAAAGGAAACACAAGGAATTGTTATTATGACTACAAATCATCAAAAAGAAAACTTCCATATGTTTGTTTAATCTTTCAATATGAAAAAAATGAAATTCTTACAAAACACTAAAGCTAATGTAATTCATTCTTTGCAATTCAATCATTTATCATTTTCTCTACAACCCAAACCCTCTATGAATCAAAGTTAATTCTTTCTATCTTCCTTTTCATTCTACAAATCCAATCTAATATGTATCTCCAATTCCCTCTTGAATTAGTCACCCTCCTTATCTTCCCTAATTCATTTCCTTTCTTTTATCCCACCTTTCTTCAATTAGTAAACACATAATAAGTGTGAAATATTCTACTATCATCACCTACTTATTTTAAATCCACATAACCATGAAGATTATAGAAATATCATCTCTTATCAAATTATAATGATAACATGAAAGAATACTCTGAAGCACACTTCAAATATCCAAATAATATTATAACTACATCCCAATAAACTTTACTAGGATTAGAAATATATATAAAAAGAAATCCATCTGGTTAGACAATTTATAGTCTAGTACAAACTACAGCATATATCAAACTTCCAAATACGGTGTGGTAAGACACTCAACTTGTGTATTTCATCTCTAATGTGGATTTAGGAGAATAAAAAATAGATAATTTTATTCCAACTATAAAGGGAACATATAATCTTGTATAATCTTACCTGTTAAACCTTTGTAAAATTGAATACACATACATACTCTAGCCTAGGTAGAGCTTTTTATTCAATGGTTAGAGAATTTCTGTACCTTTAGATTAAGAGAAAGAAACTTATTTTAACAATTTCTTAATCTATTGAGTAGATTCCTTATATCTCCTTTATACTTTCTATCTTCTATTCACTATTCTTCTATTGCCCTCCTCATCTTTTTTACTCATTGGCAACTGCCTACTTATATATACGATTAGGGATGCAACCCTTAGATGATATCCCTAAGGCTAATCTCTTTCCTTAGTTACCTATGCAATAACTATGTTACAAGATCACATCGTTACCTCTCTAGACCGGGTATCTGTATTCTTTATTTTGATCAACAATAACTATATTTAAAATAAATGTACTTTCATACTATATATATAATATTCACATAATTCAAAATCTAGAATACAATCATTTATTCCCTTAACTATTTTTTCTTATGTTCTTTTAAAATACTTAAATAATCTTCAATTATATGAGTTATTTGTTGGTACCATAACATTTTTCTTCTTCTAAAAGTATCTTTCTCTTTAAAATAAGATCCCACTAAGGTTGTATTACTTAAGTAAATAATAAATATTTAATTAATTAATGGATAGGACATGGTCAAATCAAGTGTGATCAATTATGTATGGATTTTGGTGTCTATACCAAGAATAATGTTGTTACTTTTAACATGCCCCCTAATGTCATTTCTCAACTCTACAACCTCCAAGGCAAAATGTGATATTTTGGATACTCTAGAGATCATTCAAGTCACCACAGTCTCTTTGATGCTTAAAAATAAAATAAAATACTCATGGAATAAAGATTATCAACTTAGGATTATATTATGTTGTGTTCATGGGAGTAGGTGATATTGATTTAAATGGATTCTCTTCCTAAAAGTCCTGCTTTAATGGCTCATTCTGCCAAAGAAAAGAGTGAGTATTAGAAGAAGAACAAGATGAATCTGTCTTCATGTGGTGAGTGTCTCTCCAGGCTTAAGGTGAGGAATGATCAAAAGGATAAACCTCCTTCTCATCTTTCACCTTCTAAATTAGGAGAGTTATGTTGTAATTCCAAGAAAAAGATAGATAATTGTTCCTTTTAAGGAAAATTTAGGCATACTAATGCATAATGTTTTATGAATTTTGCATTGGAGAAGCTACGAGAGAGCACAATATTTCTATTCGCAAGTGTTCTTCAATGGGAAAAGGGTAAGCTCCATGAACGACTCTATGGTGATGTGCAAACGAATTCCTTTCATGTTGTCGACAACTTCTTTTTGCCTCGTGGACGACTCTATGGTTATGTGCTTGGCTGTTGTTTGACTGACATTTCAGCTTGTTGGTTGGAGGGAGGGTGAGGTAGTGGTTTCTTCTTATAGGCATGGTGGGACTGTGAGGTGGGTCTATGTTGGAAAGAATTTGTCACTTGTATTATCCCAGTTTTTTCGTGGTGTGTGCTCATGTTATTGTTTGAATGTGTCTTGCCAGGGACTTGATGGGATTTGTGGCTAATGAAGATGATGAGAATGGGGAAAGGGGAGGGTATATTTTTCCCATATTCTTGATCTTGTAGTTATCTTGTTTTGGGTTCCCTACTCTAGTTGCGAAGAGTGATTTAAGGTAGCTAGAGTCCCCTGCTCGAGTAGCAAAGAATGAGTTGAGGTTTCCTCTGCTAGGAGCTGATGGGTTCTTGTACTGGCTCTTTCTTTAGACTTTGTTGGTTGTTTTTTCATGGTAGTGGTGTTCATAATGGAACCCTAGCAGAAGGCCCTTAGGGTAAGGGTGTACTATTTAGTTCTTGTGACCTTTTTCCTCTTTTCTCTTCTTGATCTAGCAAACCACATGGGGTTATTTACTTTTTATGACATTTACCCTCTTTTCTCTGCTTGATGTCCAGAGAAATTCCTTTCATGTTATAGATAACTTCTTTATGCCCCATGAACGACTCTATGCTGATGTGCCTTGTTGTTGTCTGACTGGTCATTTGGCTCGTTGGTTGGAGGGAGGGTGATGTAGAGGTTTCTTCTTATAGGCATGATGGGAGTGTGAGGTGGGTCTATGTTGAAAGGAGTTTTTGGCTTCAATAATCCCAGTTTTTTCTGTGGTGTGTGCTCATGCTATTATTCAAAGGTGTCTTGCTAGTGATTTGACGGGATGTGTGGTTGATGAAGATGAAGAGAATGTGGAAGGTGAGGGGAGGGTATATGTTTCCCCTCTTATTGATATTGTCATTTTCTTGTTTTGCATCCGCTACCCTAGTTGCGAACTGCGAGTTAAGGTAGCTAGAGTCTTCTGCTCAAGTAGTAAAGAATAAGTTGAGATTTCCTCTACTTGGAGCAGATGGGTTCTTATGGTTGTTTCTTTGTACTGTGCTGGTGGTTTTTGCATGCCTTCCTTCTTCCTTTTGTTGGTTTGGTGTGGGGGTAAGGTTTCAGACCTAGGTGGAACCTATGTTGCATGCTTCTTCTTAGGGTTTCTGGTCTCTCCTTTTCCCTCAAATTATCTTGTACCATAGGGGAGGGTTTTTGCTTGCTGTCATGCTGTTCATTTTTATGGCAGAGGTGTTCTTAATGGAACCCTAACTAAAGGCCGTAAGGGTAGGGGTACACTATTTACTTCTTTTTACCCTTAAATGCCTCTTTCCTCTGCTTGATCTAGCAGGCGAAATGGGGTTGTTTTTTATTCCTTATGTGCCTTGGTGTTCATTTGAAGACTTATTGAGGGTTTGTCTACTTGGGTCCAACCATTTTAGTTCTTGCAGTATCTCCTGGCCCGACCTCTCTCTGTGACATGGGTTTTGTCTAGTCTGGCTTATTGATGTGGCACTTCCTTCTTTGGAGGTGGATATGGATGGTATTGGAGATAACCTCCATCCTATATAGGCAGATTTAGGAGTTATGGTAAAGTCTAGGTGGTCTTGGTGGATAAAAGGTGATGACCTATTTGTAGAGGTCGGTTGGTTGATTGTTTTTTCTATTCGTTTAGGTCTCTTATTCAACATTAGGTTTTGGGATCCTTCTTACAGCCTTGTTGTCCAGCAATAGATTATGATTCCATCTCTTGGTTGCTGGACTTTGATTCATGGTTTGAAGCTTTGTTCTCTCTATTGATGGTTTCCTACCTTCAACCCCTATTGAGGTGGGTTCCTATCCTATTGAGATGGATAGATGCTTTGTTGTTAGAGATGTAACTTGTAGAAGCTTTGAGGTTGCTACCTTCATCCTGGTGGTTTTGGGACCCATTACAAAACCCATTCCAAATGTTAAGGGAGCCTTTCAAAACCACCATGTTTATGTTCAAATCTTAATGATTATTTTGTGTTTTCTTGTCTAGCTGGATGCTGACAGTTTTAAAGGGCCCATTATACACTGTGTTTGTTTTTGGTTAAATTCTCATCTAACTTTTATCTACTTCCATTTTTTTTTGACAATTTAAGGGAGTCGGGAATATCTTTGTTGTTCGGGTAAGGGTGTTTGTTAAGCCCTCATCATTTTCTTTAAAGACCTATAGTGTGAGGTTGTAGCCCTGGTGGTGTGGCCAACCTGATTTGTATTGGCTATCTCTATTTTTTTTTGTTGGATCTATTTGATTGTGGTTGCGCTAGTTTTTGGTTGGCATTTGTTAGTATAGTCATCTATGGGCTTTTGATTTTCAATTTTTGTACTCTTTGGTAGCGTATTATTGTGGATTCCAAACCCTTGTAAAATCTAAGGGTTTCAGGTCCCTTGAAAACAAGTTGTAACGGGATGCAAGTCCCCTCAAAATCAATTTTTTCCTTAATAATAAAACATAATTATAAACAATCAATATTTACAATGATAAATTATACATACAATGTACCCCCCTTTGCAACCCCTTATGCAAATTTATCAATGAAAATATTTTAATACTTAATTGTTGAGATAACATTTACCAAAAAAATCTCCCACTTGTCGAACACCTTGCAACAAAAAGAGGAGGGGTACCGACATCATATTTGAATTGGTAGGTGTTGAGGAGCCCATTCACTCTCAACACCACCTAAACTTCTTTAAATTGACAACCTTAGAGAATCTACAATATTAATAAAATTATGTACCTTAACTAGCTTCACCCTATCATCCTCAAGCACATATCTAAAAAACTTGATATTGAACATCAATGTGCTTGGTCTTCTAGAATGAAATGTTAGGTTTTTAAATAGGTAGATTGCACTTCGACTGTCACAATAAACTACCATTGCACCTTTTAGTCCAATATATGAATAAAGTCTCTTAAATGCAAAATGGTTTCTTTACAAGCATGAGTATCTACTTATACTATGCTTTGATAGTCTATAAGGAAACAACCTTTCACTTAATCATATAACTAATTGTACCACCAGATAAAGTAAACACATAAGAATTGTGAAATCTTCCACTATCAACATCACCTACTTATTTTAAATCCACATAACCATCAATATTATAGAAATGTCATCTCTTATCAATTTATAATGATAATTTGAAAGAATACTTTGAATCACCCTTCAAATATCCAAATAATGTTATAACTACATCACAATAAACTCTACTATGATTAGACATATATCTAAAAAGAAATCCAACTGGTTAGACAATTTCTAGTCTAGTTCTAACTATAGCATATATCAAACTTCCAACTACAGTTTTGTAGGACACTGAACTTGTGTCTTTCATTTCTAATCTGGATTTAGGAGAATAAAAAATAGATAATTTTATTCCAACTTTAAAGGGAACATATAATCTTGTAAAATCTTGCCTATTAAACATCTGTAAAATTGAATACACATACATAATCTAGCCTAGGTAGAGCTTTTTATTCAATGGTTAGAGAATTTCTATACCTTTAGATTAAGAGAAAGAAACTTATTTTAACGATTTCTTAATCTATTGAGTAGATTACTTATATCTCCTTTATACTTTCTATCTTCTATTCACTATTCTTCTATTCCCCTCCTCATCTTTTTTACTCATTAGCAACTACCTACTTATATATCTGATTAAGGATGCAACCCTTAGATGATATCCCTAAGGCTAATCTCTTTCCTTAGTTACCTATGCAATAACTATGTTACAAGATCACATCGTTACCTCTGTAGACCAGGTGTCTGTATTCTTTATTTCGATCAACAATAACTATATTTAAATTAAATGTACTTTCATAATATTTAAATAATATTCACATAATTCAAATTCTAGAATACAATGATTTATTCCCTTAACTATTTTTACTTAAGTTCTTTTCAAATACTTAAATAACCTTCAATTATATGAGTTATATGTTGGTACCATAACATTTTTCTTCTTCTAAAAGTATCTTTCTCTTTAAAATAAGATCCCACTAAGGTTGTATTACTTAAGTAAATAATAAATATTTAATTAATTAATGGATAGGACATGGTCAAATCAAGTGTGATCAATTATGTATGGATTTTGGTGTCTATACCAAGAATAATGTTTTTACTTTTAACATGCCCCCTAATGTCATTTCTCAACTCTACAACCTCCAAGGCAAAATGTGATATTTTGGATACTCTAGATATCATTCAAGTCACCACACTCTCTTTGATGCTTAAAAATAAAATCAAATACTCATGGAATAAAGATTATCAACTTATTATTATATTATGTCATGTTCATGGGAGTAGGCGATGTTGATTTAAATGGATTCTCTTCCTAAAAGTCATGCTTTAATGACTCATTCTTCCAAAGAAAAGGGTTAGTATTAGAAGAAGAACAAGATGAATCTATCTTCATGTGGTGAATGTCTCTACAAGCTTAAGGTGAGTAATGATTAAAAGGATAAACCTCCTTCTCATCTTTCTCCTTCTAAATTAGGAGAGTTATGTTCTAAGTCCAAGAAAAAGATAGAGAATTATTCCTTTTAAGGAAAATTTAGGCATACTAATGCATAATGTTTTATGAATTTTGCATTGGAGAAGCTACGAGAGAGCACAATCTTTCTATTCGTAAGTGTTATTCAATGGGAAAATGGTAAGCTCCATGGGCAACTCTATGGTGATGTGCAAATAAATTCCTTTCATGTTGCAGACAACTTCTTTCTGCCTCGTGGACGTCTCTATGGTTATGTGCTTGGTTGTTGTTTGACTGGAGTTTCAGCTTGTTGTTTTGAGGGAGGGTGAGGTAGTGGTTTCATCTTATAGGCATGGTGGGACTGTGAGGTGGGTCTATGTTGGAAGGAATTTTTCACTTGAGTTATCCCAGTTTTTCCATGGTGTGTGCTCATGTTATTGTTTGAATGTGTCTTGCTAGGGACTTGATGGGATTTGTGGTTGATGAAGATCAAGAGAATGGGGAAGGTTAGGGGAGGGCATACGTTTCCCATATTCTTGATCTTGTAGTTATCTTGTTTTGGGTCCCCTACTCTAGTTGCAAAGAGCGAGTTAAGGTAGCTAGAGTCCTCTGCTTGAGTAGAAAAGAATGACTTGAGGTTTCCTCTATTAGGAGCAGATGGGTTCTTGTACTGGCTCTTTCTTTGGACTTTGCTGGTTGTTTTTTCATGGCAGTGGTGTTCATAATGGAACCCTAGCAGAAGGCCCTTAGGGTAAGGGTGTACTATTTAGTTCTTGTGACCTTTTTCCTATTTTCTCTTCTTGATCTAGCAGACCACATGGCGTTATTTACTTTTTGTGAAATTTTGCCTCTTTTCTCTGCTTGATGTCCAGACAAATTCCTTTCATGTTATAGATAACTTCTTTATGCCCCATGGACGACTCTATGCTGATGTGCCTTGTTGTTGTTTGACTGGTCATTTGGCTCATTGGTTGGAGGGATGGTGATGTAGAGGTTTCTTCTTATAGGCATGGTGGGAGTGTGAGGTGGGTCTATGTTGGAAGGAGTTTTTGGCTTCAGTAATCCTAGTTTTTTCTATGGTGTGTGCTCATGCTATTATTCAAAGGTGTCTTGCTAGTGATTCGACGGGATGTGTGGTTGATGAAGATGAAGAGAATGGGGAAGGTGAGGGGAGGGTATATGTTTCCCCTCTTATCGATCTTATCGTATTCCTATTTTGCGTCCACTACCCTAGCTGTGAACTGCAAGTTAAGGTAGCTAGAGTCCTCTGCTAGAGTAGTAAAGAATGAGTTGAGGTTTCCTCTGCTTGGAGCGGATGGGTTCTTGTGGTTGTTTCTTTGTACTATGCTGGTGGTTTTTGCATGCATTCCTCCTTCCTTTTGCTGCTTTGGTGTGGGGGTAAATTTTAAGACCTAGGTGGAACCTGTGTTGCATGGTTCTTCTTAGGGTTTTTGGTTTCTCCTTTTCCCTCAGATTATGTTGTATCATAGGGGAGGGTTTTTTCTTGCTGTCATGCTGTTCATTTTTATGGTAGAGGTGTTCTTAATGGAACCCTAACTAAAGGCCCTAAGGGTAGGGGTACACTATTTACTTCTTTTTACCCTTTGGCTCTTTTCTTTGCTTGATATAGCAGGCAAAATGGGGTTGTTTTTTATTCCTTATGTGCCTTGCTGTTCATTTGAAGACTTATTGAGGGTTTGTCTACTTGGGTCCAACCATTTTATTTATTGCAGTATCTTCTGGCCTGACCTCTCTCTGTGACATGGGTTTTGTCTAGTTTGGCTTATTGATGTGGCCCTTCCTTCTTTGGAGGTGGATTTGGATGGTATTGGAGATAACCTCCCTCCTATAGAGGCGGATTTAGGAGTTATGGTAAAGTCTGGGTGGTCTTGGTGGATGGAAGGTGATGACCTATTTGTAGAGGTCGGTTGGTTGATTGTTTTTTCTACTCGTTTAGGTCTCTTATTCAACATTAGGTTTTGGGGTCCTTCTTACAACCTTGTTGTCTAGAAATAGATTATGATTCCATCTCTTGGTTGCTGGACTTTGATTCATGGTTTGAAGCTTTGTTCTCTCTATTGATGGTTTCCTACCTTCAACCCCTATTGAGGTGGGTTCCTATCCTATTGAGATGGATAGATGCTTTGTTGTTAGAGATGTAACTTACAAAATCTTTGAGGTTGCTACCTTCATCCTAGTGGTTTTGGGACCCATTACAAAACCCATTCCGAATGTTAGGGGAGCCTTTCAAAACCACCATGTTTATGTTCAAATCTTAATGATTATTTTATGTTTTCTTGTCTAGCTGGATGCTGACAGTTTTAAAGGGCCCATTATACACTGTGTTTGTTTTTGGTTAAGGTCTCATCTAACTTTTATCTACTTGCATTTTTTTTTGTCAATTTAAGGGAGTCAGGAATATCTTTGTTGTTTGGGTAAGGGTGTTTGTTAAACCCTCATCATTTTCTTTAAAGACCTATAGTGTGAGGTTGTGGCGCTGGTGGTGTGGCCAACCTGATTTGTTTTGGCTATCTCTCTTTTTTTGGCTGGATCTATTTGATTGTGGTTGCGCTAGTTTTTGGCTGGCATTTGTTAGTTCAGTCATGTATGGGCTTTTGATTTTCAATTTTTGTACTCTTTGGTAGCGTATTATTGTGGATTCCAAATCCTTGTAAAATCTAAGGTTTTCAGGTCCCTTGAAAACCAGTTGTAATGGGTTGCGAGTCCCCTCAAAATCTATTTTTTCCTTAATAATAAAACATAATTATAAATAGTCAATATTTACAATGATAAATTATACATACAATGTACCCCCCTTTGCAACCCCTTATGCAAATTTATCAATGAAAATCTTTTACTACTTAATTGTTGAGATAACATTTACCAAAAAAATCTCCCACTTGTCGAACACCTCGCATCAAAAAGAGGAGGGGTACCGACATCATATTTTAATTGCAAGGTGTCGAGGAGCTCATTCACTCTAAACACCATCTAAATTTCTTTAAACTGACAACCTTAGTGAATCTACAATATTAATAAAATTATGTACCTTAACCAGCTTCACCCTACCATCCTCAAGCACATATCTAAAAAATTGATATTGAACATCAATGTGCTTGGTCTTCTAGAATGAAATGTTAGGTTTTCAACTAGGTAGATTGCACTTCAACTATCACAATAAACTACCATTGCACCTTTTAGTCCAATATATGAATAAAGTCTCTTAAATGCAAAATGGTTTCTTTACAAGCATGAGTATTTACTTATACTATGCTTTGATAGTCTATAAGGAAACAACCTGTCACTTAATCATATAACTAATTGTACCACCAAATAAAGTAAACACATAAGAATTATGAAATCTTCCACTATCAACATCACCTACTTATTTTAAATCCACATAACCATGAATATTATAGAAATGTCATCTCTTATCAATTTATAATGATAATTTGAAAGAATACTTTGAACCACCCTTCAAATATCCAAATAATTTTATAACTACATCCCAATAAACTCTACAATGATTAGACATATATCTAAAAAGAAATCCAACTATTTAGACAATTTCTAGTCTAGTTCTAACTATAGCATATATCAAACTTCCAACTACAGTTTTGTAGGACACTGAACTTGTGTCTTTCATTTCTAATTTGTATTTAGGAGAATGAAAAATAGATAATTTTATTCCAACTTTAAAGGGAACATATTGTAGTCACATAAATCTGTCCACTTAATTAAATGAATACTTAGTATTTATTTGATTATTTAACCATCAATTAATAATTAATTAAATTAATATTTAATTAATTCATCTTAACCCTATTCTCCTATTAATTAAATAAATTATTCAATTTATTTGATTTAATTCACTTAACCAAATTCAGACCATTAATTAAATAAATAAATCATATTTATTTAATTAAATCTTCTCTCATATTTAAATAAATTAATATTTATTTAAAACCCCCAAAATCCCACCTCTCACATTTAAATAAATAAATCATTTATTTAAATCACCTCTATCCTCCACCCACTTGCATTTTCCTACAAATGCAAGTTGCACAATTATTTTAAATAAATCATTTATTTAAATCACCTTTATCCTCCACCCACTTGTATTTTCCTACAAATGCAAGTTGCACAATTATTTTAAATAAATAATTTATTTAAATCACCTTTATCCTCCACCCACTTGTATTTTCCTACAAAAGCAAGTTGCACAACTATTTTAAATAAATTATTTATTTAAAATCCTATTTATCCTCACCCACTTGAAACCTTTAATGGTTTCCCTTAAAGTCTTCAAACTTGATGGCTTTAAAGTCTTCAAACTTAATGGCTTCCGTTAAAGTCTTCTTAAGACTTTAATGGTTTTCCTTAAAGTCTTTTTCTCATTTAAATAAATTAATATTTATTTGAATATTTATCCAAATGCAAATTACACCATTTAATTGAAATAAATGATTTTATTTTAATTGAAAATACCAAAATTTCTCCCACTTGCATTTTCCTACAAAATCCACTTGCATGCCTAAACCCCTTCTAGAATTTTCTAATCACTTCTAAATAACCTAACCCCTTCTCTAAACTTTGTCACATTCCTAAGCAAAAGGGAAGTCACTTCTCAAACCCTCAAAGTCTTTGATAACCATTAAAGACTTTCAACCTTCAACCACTAAATGGCTCAAAGTCTTTGATAACCATTGAAGGCTTTCAACCTTCAACCACTTAATCCCCAAAGTCTTCAATAACCATTAATGGTTACCTCAAACCCTCCCACATGGTTAAAACATTTGTTTTGACTCAACCTCTACCCAACCCAAAGGTCTCATCACGCCATTAATGCTTTGATCATGATTATCTCTTAAACATTTGCACAAAGGTTTATCCTTGGATTAACTCTTAATCCAGTGGGTAATCTTAATTTGGACTTGACCCTTAGCCTCTAGATAACCATGAGGTCTTCTTAGGCCTTTAATGCCTCCAACCTCTTCTCTCAACCCAATCCTATGTTGACACTTGTCACTATTTTATTGGTGCCAATTGTGCACATGGATCCCCAACTTTCAAACTTGGCCCTTGAATAAACCATTCAATCTTAACCCTTCATTTCCCCATTTCTTCTATAAATAGAACCCTTCTCCTCAAGCAAAAAAGGAAGCATTAGAGTATTGTTGTTATACTGGCATTAGCATAGAGCTTTCTCATAGCATCACTATCTACACTTGCATAGCATTTGCTTATCATATTCAACCATCTTGAATCTCCATATGGCATCCATGGCTAGTGCTAAAAGCTGAGAGCTACACTCATTTGGGACTTGGAGAGGAGAGGAACAAGGGAGGAGCAACTATGAGCATCTTGATTAGCTATTTTATTCTATGTTTATATGCTTTCTATTTCATTCTTAATATCTCTCTTGATATGCCTGTTTAGGATAATCTTTTGTTGCTAACACTAACATTTGTTTCTTGTGCTCTTGTGTGTGTTGCCATCAAACAGATTTTCTAATCCTTTTTGCAGAGCATCATTTGGTGAACCCGACGTGAATCCAAACACCAAAAAGATCAACTTTTTTTTTTTAACCAATAACATGTTTGAATGTTGAAAATGTCACACAGGTTGCGCTTTTGACACTGTTTTGGTGCGTTTGACATTATTTTGGCGCTATTCACCCTGTTTTAGTGCTTTTCCCTTCTCTGTCTTTCCCTTTCTTTTAGTGCGTTTGTGTTAAATAGTGCCTCTGTTCAAACGCAGACTAGCGCTATTGTAACAAAACGTTGTACAAATCACCTTGTAACCAAAAAAAAAAAAACCAAAAAAAAAATAAAATTTAGGCTTGTAGAAGCCCACCAAATAGGCGGATTTTACTAACTATTTTTCTCTTTTGTGCAGATTTAAATTAGATTAAAAAGTAGATTTATATTTTTTACTAACTTGTTTTTGAAGTTGGTTTTAAAAATAAATTCACTTTTTATTTTGGTTTAAAATTAACTTCACATTTCAAATTTGGGCTTTTAAAAAAAGAATCACACATTTGTTTAGGGCTCTTAAAAAGAATTTCATTGTTCAAAGGTAAAAGGAACCACAAACTTATACAAAAACAACTTTATTTTTTTGCAAGTTAGGAAACAAACTTCGTTTTGGTGCTTAAAATCAACAAGGCAAATTTTATTTCTTGCATCAAGATAAAACTCACAATCCACACTTCCATTTTTTGTGCAAATAAAATTCACAATCAACTTGTCTCATTTTCAAAGCAATTTTACTTCATGCAAACGTGTTTTTCATTAAGTTGACCAGGATTTTCAAATTCTAGTTTACTCAAACAATTGCCTTTGAAAATTAAAAAGAACACCATGATTGTTGGAGCAACATCTCCAAATAGTTAGATCACATTGCAATGATAGATTAAAAAGAACAAGTGTTTTTCATGCTTGGGACACTTGTGCAAAGAGTTGGTCGAGTGGTCCTACTTCTAACACCCACTATCCTCTCCCTTGGCTTTCGTGGTCCTAGGTGCAAGAGAAAAGTGTTAGTAACACTCAAAATTTTATCTTTTTAAGAGAGGCATGCCAAGAGACACATCACTCTTGGGAACAACCTCGAGCGGTAAATCCTTCGAGCCACTATAGAAATCAGGTGTGAGCGAAAGTTGTAGCCTTGGGTATAGTTGTTCCTACAGTGTAACTGGCCGAAAGGACAAATGGGCCCCACCACCAGTTACAAGGCTCTTAAGTGAGTCACTGCAGAATGAACTTATGTCCAAAAACATCGAACATGACTAAACACCTTTAAATAGTATCCCACCCGTTTTATTGATTGAGGATATTTGCGATATAATTTAGTGCAAGAGCATAGATGGTTTTGCTCCCAAGATACTCACCATACATATTTCCTTGAGTAGAAACATAGCTTTTTGAAAAGTCACTTGTGGCTTGATAAAAGTGGTGACTCCCCCATCATAGGGATCATCTATTTGTTATGCTCATGCAAGACTTAGTATATCACATCCTTACCTGCCAAGGCGGGATTCATAAGGTATGTAGTACCAAAGTCGAAGAAATATCAAGATGTGGGCTAAATTTATCACAACTGGCCATTTGACCTTAGGGATAAAAAGTGTTTGAAGTGTGTTCATTTTAGTCAAGACCAAGTGCAAATTGAGCCGACTTCAGGCTTTGGAAATACACCTTAAAATACATCTAAAGGAAGGGTTATATAAAAGTCCAAGGATTGGGTTGATCTAGACCCATACTCATTTGTGCCTTTAAGGCAACATTCTTGTGTTTGTGTGCTTGCTTTGTTTTCTTGTCAAAGAAAAATCAGAAAATCACTTCCCAAAAACAAAGTATTCATCCAACCAAACATCTGTCAAAACAACCAAAAACATCAAAAACAAGGTACAAACAACAAAGAGTCAAATTTTATGACCATTCTTCACATCTTGCGAAAGAAGAAGTGTCATTAGAATATCAACTTGAAAAGAAGACCATTGAGCTCAAAGGCTTTGATCAAAAGGAGGAAATTCTTCTATATAAATAGACAAATTTTTGTCTCACATAGAGTCTTTCTACATCGCATGCGTCTATACCTTTAAGGTAAAACAAACGAGTTTGATTCAGAATCATTGAACCACAGAGCTGTTATGCAATATAGAGCTATGAGTTATCACAAAAATCAAGGAGGAAAGATTAATCCCAACTTCTTCCCAAACATCTGTATCACCTACAACACAGCTTGAGAAGTGCCACCAACACCTGAAAGGGAAGAAGTAGAGTTTGTTCCATTTGTAACACAAAGTTTTTATTGAAGTTGAAAACAAAACATCCATCATCTCATTCATACATCATTATTCCATCATCAATCCATCCCAAAACTCTCAAAACATTAAGAGGTTCTTGTCCCAAGATTCTTTTTTTAGATATTGCTTGAAATCAAACACATCACATCACTTTTTAGATTGTTTCTACATCTAAGATAAGCTCATCCTAAGAGACACATCTACGCAGAGTAAAACTAGTTCATGAGTGAATCCTCTCATTGCTAGGTAGTCAAAATCTATAACACATCTCAGATTTCTCTACACCTTATCACATCCAAACTCCTCAAAACAAACAAGCAATTCAAAGAAGGAATTTCGTTTACATCTACCTTAAAGTGCTAGAGATCTACATACAACACAAATCACCAATCATCAATCTTTCATTTCATCATCATCTTCAATCAACTTCAACAAAAACTTGCAAGCAAAATGGCTCAAACCCGATCACAGTCAAGGCAACGAGAAATAGAAATTGAGGAAGAAGAAGACGAAAATCTCAATGAATTTCAAGAAGCACTTGGAGGAAATATAAATGATGAAAACCCAAGTACTCCCACTCCTTCAACAATCGAAAGGGTTCAGCATAACCCTCACTTTAACAGATTGTTTGATGAAATACTCAGGAGCAATGCGGATGCTCACTTCTTAAAACTCGCTCAAGAAGGAGCCAAACTCCCCTCTGACTTTGATCTTGCCCAATTAAGACAAGCATCAGAAAGACAAAGTCGCGATGAGGAGGAAAGAGGTAGAAATCACATCAGATATAACATTCCTCGAGGTAACCCACCACCTCCTCCTCCAAATGAAATGGAGATGTTGCGGCAACAAGTCGAGAATCTCGCCCAACAACTTCATAGTTGTGTTAAGACCAATCAATTCTCACTTAACGACATCTGTCCCTATCCTTTTGACAGGAATCTTTATATGCCACCCTTTCCACGCGGGTTCGAAACACCAAAATTCAAAAAATATAGAGGAAAGGGAGATCCTCGTGATCATGTCAGAGAATTTCATTCCACTTGTCTTGAACTGGCATATGAAGACATGTAACTAATGCACCTTTTTCCCCAAAGCTTGGGAGGAACAACCACATCATGGTTTTCCCGACTACCAGGTGGCATTAGAACATTTGAGGAACTCATCCAGAAGTTCCTATCTCATTACTCTTATAATATTGAACGCGACATCACCATGGCTGATCTGTGCAATACCAAACAAAAACTAGGTGAATTATTCTCAGTATTCCTGCAACGATGGCGCCAAATGTCTTGCAGACATTCTCTTTAGTTACCTGAACGAGAACTAGTGGAAATTTTCATTTCCAACTTAAACGAAGAAATGGAATTTCACCTGGATGTCAAACACACAGACTCTTTTAACGGTATGATCACCAAGGGTTTAAAATGTGAAAGGGCACTCATCAAGAAAGGACTCATCAAAATCTTTAATGAACCAAAAGATGGTCCTCGCCCGCACTTCAATAGTGATAAACCAAACTTCTGGAACAAGAATAAGAATATCGTCAACGATGGGGTTGTGGATGCTCGAACTATCCAAAATGCACAACCTGTGGTTCGGTTTGTAGGACAAAATCCTCCACCTGAGAACAACACAAATGTTCCTTCTAATCAAGGTCGCATCACATCTCACGATGAACCTAGACCTCGTCAGCAAAAACAAAAATGCACATACACTCCCTTAGGGGAACCCATTGAAACAGTGTTGCGACAACTCATTTCTCAAAATTTGATCACTCTACCTAAGCTATCAAACTATGAGCCTCAGGTCAAACCGGCATGGTGGAGAGATACTGAACACTGTGAGTTCCATCAAGGAAGAGGACACAAGACAAGTAATTATCACTGATTGAAAGATCTCATTCAGGATCTTATTGACCGAGGAGAAATTGAAATTGAAGGACATGACCCAAAAATGACCAATAATGATCATCTGATGTTCAAAAATCCACTTCCATCACAAGATCAAAGGGGTCCTTCCACTTCTAGGCGAGGCACTGATACCACTGATTATACACAAGCTACATATAATTACACTGTAAATCATCTCTATGATGCCAGTGAACAAGTTGCAACTATAACCTTCAAAAATCCCAACTCAAATTGCAGTGTTGTTACACGTCGTGGCAAGGTCACCATCAAAGAAGCTCCACAAGGTACCACCTCCATCCCAAAGCAGTACAATCTTGTGGAACAATTAGACAAAACCCCTGTGCTTATATCCATTTTAGAGCTTTTGCGCCTATCACCATCTCATAAAACTATCTTGGATCAAGCACTTCAAGAGGCGTCAATCCCGGCAAATTTGAATATAGACCAATTTCAAGCCATGGTTGGAAATTTAAAGACATCACCTTGTCTCACTTTTTCCGAAAGTGACAACTCTTCGTTCCAACAACCTCATAATGCTTCGCTACACATTGAAGGCTTTATCAACCAACATAGGATCAAGCGAGTCTTGATAGATAATGGAGCAGGCCTAAACATTTGTACACTATAGTTGGTCACAGCATTGGGATATGCAATAGAATCAGTGGATCCTCGCAAGAAGATCACCATCAAGGCCTATGATGATGTAGAGCGTTCATCCAAAGGAGCTGTGGTACTACCAATCCGAGTGGGTCCTGTGGTAAAGCACATCATCTGTCAGGTTCTAGACCTTCCTCTGCCATATAATCTATTATTAGGGAGACCTTGGATACATGCCATGTGATGAGCTTAAAAATGCTCATAATTTGGATGTTTTGATAAAACTTTTAAATGCCTTTACTCTTGTTATTTCATGGATGTTCAGACTTTGTGAAACCTTTTTGGGATATCCTGTAGCAAGAAACTTTTATATTCCTGCAGCTCTTTGTGATTAACTTGATTGCATTTATTGCCCCGTTGACTCCTTAAAATGACTGGTATATCGTATACAATTTTTGAATGATGAAGTAAATCTAAAATGTGTGATTAATGAATGGATATCGTGTATGTGCCATACGCCTTTTCTGTTGCCTGTTACCTTTTGTTTCGCAGGTTGTTGAAGAATGATCAAGTCAAACGCAGCCAATCTCGGCCTTACAGTAAAGTCCATTTCCTGCACGACTTCGAGGAAGCTCCGGCAAAGACTCTTTGATTGAATAATGGGAAAGAATTTTAATGGCAAAGAGTGGAGTGCTAAATTCTCTCTGATCGGGTTGAACGCATAAACTCATTTATGAAGTTTGTTCCTTGATTCGAGGATATGTCTTTACTTCCACGTCTTTCTTTTATGGAGTTAGTTAGTTAGTTGCTCCCCTATTTTTAAATAAATCTCTCCTCCTGTGCGAGAGAGAGGGGTAGAATAAGAATAGTAGATGTCATGTAAGAATCAGGATGATAATAAAAGACAGAATCTGTTTAACCAGAAGAAAAGTTTGTTGTTATTTTCCATATCAATAAAGCAATGTATATCATTCTGTTTTCATGAATAAAGTTCAATGAAGTTCTGAGTTTCATATTTGCGTAATCAGGAGATGCTTGCTAAGGGGGCCCACTTAGTGGCTATCTATAGCTAGTTAGTTAGTTGTTCTTTCCTGTTAAGCTTCAGTTTGCTTTCATCTTTAAAGTTTTTATACAAACTCAGCTTTACATTGCTCCTGCAGCACAAGGAATCCATCACTGTGTCTGTACCTGCAGCATAAGGCCAGTTCATAGTTTGTGTTTCAGTTGTAGTTATTATGGTTTCTGTCGTAATCAAAGCATAGTTGAGTTAAAAAGCTTTGCATTACCTTCCTGTAGCGTAGGTAGGATTTCTTTTCAGTATGTATTTCCGCTAGGATTTGACCAAAATAAGCTCCTAGTGCATATATTTTGCTGCGCCATTTAAAGTATACGTCCCCTGGTTTGACAAGTAAATGAACGTTTATAGAAGAGAGATATTGATCACCTGTTGGAATGTCCGATTCCCAGGAAAGGTTTTACTATGATTTTCATATCCTTTTGTGGGTGCGACCATCATTTTTGGCGCCACTGCCGAGGATGGCGTCTCACTAGGAGTTTATCAGAAGTCATTTTTGGCATTAGTTTAGCTTGTTAGTAAAATTTCCTAGATTTTTCAAGATGCTATTCATTATATTGCATGCATAGAAGAAGAAGAGACGCATGGGGAAGGTTCATCCCTGAAAATCTGTTTATTGAACTACCATTTGACCCAGCTGACAACCAACCTGAGGAAAATCCATTCGCTCTGTTATTCCAGCAACCAAACATGGCAAATAATCAACCCAATAATCCGCCTCCTGCATTTGAGTTTCCTATTGTTCCCCAGGGAGATACTAACAATCTTAAAAACATTCCCTCTTCTTTGCTCCCAATGTTTTATGGCCTGGTTATAAAGGACCCAGAAACCTTTCTGTTTGAATTTGATGTCCTCTGTCGCAGTTATGACTACAACACAGATGCTCATAAATTGAAGTTATTCCCTTCCACCTTGAAGGAAGGAGCTCTCAGATGGTTCATGAGTCTGGGAAGAGGTGTAGTTGATAGTTGGGAGGTCATGCAGACAAAATTCCTTGAAAAATATAAGGAATATTGTAAGAGCACCAACAAGGGTGATGATATATTC